>NC_064809.1:37509946-37805481 GCF_023721935.1 Panthera uncia
GGAGCCTGCTTCACATTCTGTGTCTCCCTCTCTCTCTGCCCCTTCCCTGCTCATGCTCTGTCTCTGTCTCAAAAATAAATAAACATTAAAAAAAAAAAAAAAAGACAGGAGTGAAGAAGAGGGGCTTGTGGTGTGTGGCTCACAGATCAGAATGCTGTCAGTTACTGACCCTCAGGCTTTCCTTTTGGTCTTTGAGAATGCCAAAAGCTCTTATGATTGGGCCGCTCTCCAGAGAAGTCAATAAAGCTGAGTATCCCCCATCAATGCCCATACTCCCCAGTCTAGTGTCTTTAGACCAGAACCTCTGGAAGGGACCCGATGTCCCTCAAGTTCCCTTCCACATGAGGCATCCTCTGACACACACTGCTATTTCCATACTATAATGACAGCAGGGTCCACTCCTGCTGGTCTCCTGCCCTAGTATTCTGTCTGGGCCCCGCAGGGTGCTCCCTCCTGTGCCCACTCAGATCTCTGAGATCACAGGACAGATGCTCTGTGCTGACGTCCACGGGTAGGGAGAATGGCGTGTCCCTCTGCCCACAGTGCCTCCCGTGCCTCTGCCTCCCACCCTGCTTGGCCTCCCTGTGATGGGGATTCTTGGCGGCAATTCTAACAGATTGGCCTCCCCAGTTCAGCTCCAGCCCCTACTCATTCCACATCTCCAGGGCCAGCTTGCTCATCTGCATGGTGGGGTGAACAATGCCTTCTGAATGGGAGCACTGGCCCGGGAGCCAGACCTAGCTGCTCACTAACGCGATGGTCTCCAGCAAATTGTTTAACCCCTCTGTGGCCCAGCTTCCTCACCTGTAAAATGCACACCATAAGAGTAAACACCTCATAGGGCTGGGTGAGGATTAAGTGAGCTAAATTCAGCAGTGTTTAGAACAGCACTCGGTGCACAGAAAGTTCATGAGCATTTTGACTTTGCAGGGAGGCTGTTGTAAGGACAGAGGGAGGTGGCTCTCAAAGAGCCATGCCCATCTGTGTTATAACTGCACGCTGGGGTGGAATGCAGGGGGCTGTCTCCCTGGACTGTAGGGGACCACTGGTCTTAGGAGCTCCTATGGTACCAAGACAGATGGCTCCAAGTGAGAAGGAAGGTTCCCAAGTGAGGGCCTCTGCCTTCCTTCCTGGGCTGGAGAGGTGAGTCCTGTTTCTTCCACAAGATTAGCTGGTGTTAGGAAGGGGCAGCCGGTGATGACCCAGCTCAGCAGCCTGCCTCTGCGGGCCAGAGGGCCCAGCCTGAAGCCCGGGGCCCAGCTGAAGGCCCCACTTCCTAAAGGGCTGAGCAGAGCAAAGGTGGACTCCCTGAGAATGGAGGGATCAGGATTCCTCTGGGCCCATCTGCACTGGTCCCCATAAGGGCTGGCACCTACTCCTGGGCCGCATCACATGCCCAGTCACTCGGTCATGTCCCGTGTCTTCTTCATTCAGCTAATGCTGATCAGATCAGGGATGTCCAGCAGGCTTATGAGGACTCATGCGAGGCCACGTGAGGGATGGCTGGCAGGTGTGGGGCTGGCTCATGGTGCACCTGTCCCACTGCTGGAAGGACAGCTCACGTCACAGCCCACGCTCTGATGGCTGGTCCCCTGTGGGACTTCACCCCACTGGTGTGCCACCATCCATGTGACCTGCACCTTGGCTCCAGGCTGTCCCTCAGAGCAGAGTTAAAGACTTTTTCTAGGCAGGGGAGAGCCATCCTGTGGAGCCTGTGCACAGGCGCTTTTGTATCCAAAGCTGAAAAAGTAGGTCACCGCTGGTGAGAGTGACTTCAGGGGACGGCCCCTCCACTGCCTCCTGCTCCCTTGGTTGGATGCACAAGGGTATGGGGAAGCAGGGTGGGGAGAGCACAGCCCTTCGAGGCTTCGTCCTGTGACCTGATTCCATTCAGGCTCAACCTGATTTCTCACTAAGCCTCGGATTGGTTCTGGCTCTGGCCCTTTTCTGCTAAGTCCACGTGTTCTGTAGCCCCCCCTGCTCCCACTGAGCTTGGTCCTCAGGAGATTAAAAGTGGGGAGATGTCACCCAGGTGCCAGGGAGCCTACCCTGGCAAAGTGTCCTTGGGAGCAAGGGGGTGGGTCTGGCTTCTGCCCCTGCCAGTCCTGCCTGGTTTTCTTTCCTGACACGATGAACCGGCTATGGATGGACAGTCTTCCCGGCTTCAAGGAGCTTGTGCTGCCCACACCACCACCCGTGAAATCCTCTTGCCCAAACAATCAAACCTACATCTGATCATGCTTCTAGATTCAAGTGCCTGGAGGACACGTCACAAGGATATCATCAGAAATTCCAGACTGGGAGAAAGCATAGGAAAGATGATCTTGTTCCTTCAACAAATAATTTCTAAGCAAAGAGAGAAAGAGAGAGAGAGAGAGAGAGAGAGAGAGAGAGAGAGAGAGAGAGGTAGGTGGTATTGCTGAGAGACTGAAAGGGACCCAAGAGACAAACTGCCCGACCTTAATTTTTAAAAAAATTGTTTTTTGGGAGAGAAAGTGCGAGCGGAGCAGGGGCAGAGAAAGAGGGGGACACAGGATCCGAAGCAGGCTCTGTGCTGACAACAGACAGCCTGACGAGGGGCTCAAACCTGTGAACCATGAGATCATGATCTGAGCCGAAGTCAGATGCTTAACCGAAGGAGCCAACCAGGAGACCCAGCCCAATCTTAATCTTAATACATGGACCTAATTTAGGTTTTGGTTCAAACAAACTGAAAAAACAAAAACAGTTTCTGAGTCAACTGGGGAAATTTGAAACTGCCTTGTTATTTCATGATATTAAGGAATGAGTAATAATTGTTTTTAGGTGTGAGAAAGGTATTGTCATGTTTTCTGAAGAAGGATCCTTCAGTTCTAGGGGGATGCAGTGAAATATTACAGATGACACGGTGTCTGGGTGCCGAGGGGGGCGGGGAGGCAGGAAGTAGGGAGGAAACCAATGAAAGAGGAGAACGTAGTTGTGGAGTCTGGGTGATGGGACAGGGGCTGCCTTATCACACCCTTTTCATTTCTGCGTATCTTTGAGAAGCACCGTATGATGAAATCTGGAAGGAGGAGGAGGAGGGAGGAAAGGCAGGGAGGGGAGAAGCAGCAGCAGCAGCCACCGAGACTGGCGTAGGTGCTAAGAGCCTGGAGACTTCGGCCAACACCAGACCCGAGGGCAGCCGTCTTTCTCTGATTCCAGGGACCTCTACCGCGTGGGCAGGGGATTCTCGGCACAGGAGCCCGATGGGGGGACGTGTGGGGGCTGGGCACTCACTGTGGAGAGGCAGCTCCTGTCCTCCCGGACGATGGCGCAGAAGCCCAGGAAGCCCGTCACCATGACAAGGGCCCCTGCGAAGATGAGGATGTAGGCGGAAGCAGCGAAGGTGCTGGACGCCAGGACGCTGAGATAGCCGCTCTTCTCCACCAGGGTCCAGACGCCCACGGCCATGACGGCGGCCCCACCCACCTGCAGGAAAGCCCAGGTCAGGGCAGGCGGCCCCCGAGGGCTCCACAGCTGCCATCGATAGAGAGCCTACCACGTTTGAGGCGCTTTTTAGTCACCATCTCATTGAGTCCTTCGAAGAGCCTGAGACAACAGTTTGGTTACCCATTTCACAGATGAGGAAATTGTGTCACGGAGAGGTTCAGAGACTTGTCCATGGTCACACATCTAAGGCAGGTGCAGGAACAGATTTTGAATCTGAGTCTGACTCCCAATTTTGTACTTCTTACCACATTGTGGTCAGAGGTCCCAGGGGCCCTGCCCCCACCAACACCCCAATACCGCCCCATCCGGCACCCTGGGGACACACATGCACACACAGACTTCTGCTGAGCATACAGGTCACAGAAACGGTTGTTCAGCCTCTGTGCAGAAAGAACCCAATGGGAGAGCCACCTCAGTTGTATTTCCCAGACCCTTCCTAGGCCCTTCCTAGGGCCTATTGTGTCCCCAGTGGATGTGGGGGAGATGGCTGCAATTATGGGACAAGCAATGTGTCTGGGTCCCTTCACTTCCCTGATTCCCAGCTGCCCTGTGTCCTTCCTCCCCCAGTGCTCCTTGGGTTGGTGCACATTTCCCAGGGGGGCATTTTCCTATGTGCCCCATTTCAGGCTTACACGTGCCCATGGGGGGAGCACCCTGGGGCTTCTCATCTCATTTCTTCTTATCTACAGGTGACAAAACTGGGGCCCACAGAGGAAAGGTCAATTGCCGGAGGCTCTGCTGCTGGTTAGGGGCAGTTAGGGGCAGGGCCAGGACGAGAGCTCAGAGCCTTGGACTGAAGGCTGAGCATGGTGTCTCCACCACTGAATGGATGCATTCTCCACAAATGGGGTTGGTCTGGACCAGCAGGAAGACTGGGAGACATTTCTTCTTTGCTAACTGTCCCATTCCCTTTGCTAACTGTCCCATTCCCTTCTGGCCCGGAGAAGGGTACAGGGACAGGACACTGTTGACTGGCAGGTCAGGCAGATGTCTCCCTAGGAAATACAACTGAGGTGGCTCTCCCACTGGGTTCTTTCTGCACAGAGGCTGAACAACCCTTTCTGTGACCTGTATGCTCAGCAGAAGCCTGTGTGTGCATGTGTGTCCCCAGGGTGTCGGACGGGGTGGTATTAGGGTGTTGGTGGGGGCAGGGCCCCTGGGACCTCTGACCATCTCTGCTTTCTGTTCCTGGGAAGGGGGACTTCTGTCCCCTTCCTCAGTCTCCCTTCCTCATTTAACAGTGCATTCTCTTCCTCAGATGGGTGGGGTGTCAAAAGCTAGACAAGGCCCACTGGCTCGGTCCATGGAAGCTCATCCTTAAGGTGCTGGCATCTGCCCCAGAGCGACTCTGCAGGACCCACCCTGACACTTCACAGTGTCCATTCTCGGGAGCCACAGACATCAGCGGGGCAAACGAAAGGTGGTTCTCAGCAATCACCATGCCGGAGGCAGGTACACCATTCAGCTGACCATCTTCCCCTCTGAGTTTTGCAATAGTTTGGTGAGGATAGGGCGGGGGGTGGGGCACATATGATCTCTGTTTTGCAGATGAAGAAATTGAGGCTTGGAGAGAATAAGAATGTACTCAAGATAACACCACTGGAAGGTTTCAGAACTGAGATTCAAACCCAGGTTTTCTGAAGGCCAGTCTGGGATTCTGTCCTCAGATTCCACAGACTGGGCCGGGCCCTGCTGTATTACTCACTTCGCTTTTAAAATATATCTGTTTCCTTCCAAGTGCCATTTTCTCCTCCTTGGCACCTCCAGGAGGTAAGAGAAACAGGTAGAAGAACATTACACAGCTGGGCCACTCCGAAAGGCATGGGAGAGGCTAACGTGCCCCATTTCTTTAATTCCACAATGCACAGTCCTACCCGCCCCCATTTTAACATCCCGACAATTGAGATGCATCTTATGATTAATGGCATCTTATGATTATACTTGGCAGCACTTTGTCTTACTGGTACAGAAAACAATGGTGTACCTCACAATTGATGGTATCTTAGATTCAGTGAAATCCTGGACTACAATAGGTTTTTAAATTCCTTGTGCATGTAGGCTATCTTTGGTCCATACAACCTCCATGACCAATGAGGAATTTCCTGAGTCTGGGTCAATGAAGTTGTGTCAAGTGAGGGTTTCCAGCAAAATATCCTGCACTTATTCTTTCTGCCCCCTACAGCATGACTGAAAGGCTTGGGTGAGGGTCCCAGCTTTGCATAACTAGCTGTGTGACCTAAAGATAGTCCCTTAACCTCTCTGAGCCTGAGTTTCTTCATATCTCAAATAAGGGGGGTTATAAAAGACTAGTGGTTCCCAGTCTATAATCACCAAAGACTCCTTTGATTACTTTTTCCTGTGGATCTCACGTTTTGAAGGCTTTTGCCTACCATATACAGTGCATTAAGTAATAATTCATTTCTCATTTTTTATTAATCAAAGGCACATGATAGTGCCAGGAAGAGATTCTGAACAGCCTGAGATAGTCAATGTGACCCCTTTGCATTGATCTTTTAATGGGTGTAGTCTCTTTATAGAAATATACACACTATCCATTATCCATTAGGTTTGTCAACCCCACAGGCTGAGAATCAGACTTAGGACCACACATCTGGGCACATTTGGGCTTGACTAGGGACACTTTGTTGGGGGACACGGAACCCACTGAAAATCTGATAAAAAGCTTTGGACACTTTGGCCAGAGAAATGGTAATCCATGTAAAATAATGTAGTCAGGTTTGGGGGCTGATGTCTAATCCTGTAGCAGGCAATGAGACCCAGTGAGAACGGTCTCTGAGGCCTCCTCCACCTCCACACCCAGATAAGGTGGCATTTCTCAGCCTGGCTGCACAATCACCTGGGAGTTCCACAAAACCCAAGTCACACCCCAGGCCAGATGGAATCTCTGGGAGTGGGATCTAGGCATGAATATTTAATTAAGTTCCCAGGTGGTTGGGAGAAAAAACCACCTTGTAGGTTTCCTATTTAATGGAGGGTCAGAGTGTCCTGTCCCTCTCCTCCAGTAGGTGGCGCTGTGCTGAATCCCACTGAATATGCTGCTTCCTGGAAGCTTTGGGCCCCACCCCTGGGCGTAGCTGCCTAGAGAGCTCTTGACATTTGTTCCCGACTTGAACCCTATCCTCTTCCCTGTCTATGTGAGGGTGTTTGCTTCCGTAGAAGCTTTGAGGTTGAAGGTGGGGTGGTGAGGAGCAGTTTTCAATCCGAAGGGATTTAAAGTCCTATTATGAAAAAACGAAACGAAACGAAACAAAACAAAAAACCATGGGGCTCCCAGGAGAAGGAGTGGGGGGCTCTAAGAAATGCAGCCATGGGAGACAAGCAGTATTGATCCCACTAATGGAGGGTTGCTCTCTTCCAGAGCTCTTCTTGCCAGTCACAGAAAGGGCTGGAATCTTGCAAAGCAGGGAGAGCCCACAAGTGAGCCAGGGTGGCAGCAGGGTCCCCAGCCACAAGGGAGGGCCTGGAAGCCATCTGAAGGGACCCACTGCCCCTGATTAAGGTCTGGAAAACAAATTCATACTCGTTCTGACGTCCAGAAGAAATAAGAATGTGATTCTGAGTCAATGGGGACACTAACCCCCGTCCCACACCCTGAGGTGTCACATCTGGTAGAGAAGTTAGTCTGCAAGGGACAGGGAGAGGGATTTGCCATCAGGATCAAGAGGGTTTCAAGTCCTCCAGGGCGTCTCCTGCATGGGGCTTGGTCAGGTCTTGAGAAAACAATCTTGCATCTGGACAGAAGAGTAAAAGCTGCTAAATGTTGGAGGAGGTCACCAGAGGGGTATTGGGAGATCAGCAGACCGAGGTTCCAGCCCTGGCTTTGCCCCTGACTAACCATGTGACTGTGTACCAGATACTTCACTTGGCTAAGCCTCAGTTTCTTCACCTGTAAAATGGCACTGCTGGATGAGAATATCTCTGAGGTCTCTTCCATGTGGGTAAAATGTCCCCATTAGTACCAGAGGACAACCTTCTGCCAATACTCCTCCAGCAAGATGCTTCTGGACCAGTGGCTCATGGCTTTCACTCAAGCCCTGGGGAGACTGCCTAGATCAGCAGGAAGAGCAGTGGAAGGGGAACAGAGAGGACTGTTCAGGGGGCAGGGAGAGGTCTGATCCCAATGAGCTATTTCAACAGCTATTTGCATAGAGTTGATTCAACAGTATTTGGCTCTTTACAGAAACTGCGGAATATTAACTACATTTTTCAAAACCAAAGCCTGTAGCCAATTAGCTAGAAAACCCTGCAGAGGGTGAAGTCTTCTTGCCAATGAGGACACCGGCAGTCCAGGAGGGGCATGGCAGGTCACCGATGCCTTGTAATTTTAGGAACTTCCCATTTATAGAAAAGAAATATTGCCAAAAAGTTGCTCAGGTCATCACATGCTCAGAAGGATTAGCCTGAGCAACCGCACATGGCTGGGCCCTGACAGACATCAGGCAGAGAGTGTAAAAGTAATTGCAGGATTATCTTTGCCAGGCTACTGAAACGTTTCTGTCCTGGGATTTGGGGGAAGGGCTGGTGGGGCAGAGCAGGGGCCAGGACTGCGGGGCTCCCAATAGAAAAGGGTCCCCCAGGCAGTAGAGTTTTCTGCCTTCAGTGGGAGGGAAGCCCATGGCACGGGGAGGCAGGAAACACACGGGGTGGCCCTGCAGTTCATTTCTGTGTTTGCTGGGCGCCTCCTGGGTGCCCAGCTTCACACTGGACTGGACAGGATTTTGAGCTGAATGTGTGTTCGCCCGTGTAGAGCCCACACCTGCCTTCTCCACTCTTTCTGCCCTGGGCAGTCTCATCAATGCACCACCACCCAGACCAGAATCCACCCCCCTCCCCCAAGGTCATTATGGACTCCTCTCTCTCCTCCCAGGGAAGCCGTATGCCAGTCCCCATCTATTCTCCCACCCAGCTCAATGCACCGCCCTGGCTTTGGCTCCCTACCTCCCCACCTGTGTATCATCAGCCTCCTGGCCCCTGCTTAACCCAGAAGCAAGTGTGTCATGATTCCAGGGCTGATCCCACCGAAAAACTGCCCCCGGCTCCCTAGCACCCAGCACACCAAGCCCAGACTCCAGCATGGGCTCAAGGCCCTCCAGTATCTGGCCTCAGCTTGATTAATGACCTGACCAACACCCCCCAGTGCCAGGCAGGCATTTCTCCCAGGTCACCCCACATTCCCATGGCCTCAGTGCCAGTTCTGTTTGAGTTGAATCTTCAAGGGTAGGCTTGTCCTGCTAAAGGCCGCTTTCTACTTTGATCCACTCTTTTCTTGGCTCTGTGGTTTTAAAGTTCCCTTGGTAAAGTAAATCAGAGCACTACTTTCCCTCTTTCCCCAAGCCAGTCTACCTTTATGACAAGAGCAGAGATTGTGGGATGTACTGGGGGCTGGAGCTGGGAGAGAACATAAGACTACCTGTTCCTTCTTCAAACCCAGCTCAGAATCTGCCCCCCGTCTCACAAGTCATTCTGTGCTCCCTGCTGCTTCCACGTCTTGTACGGGCTTCTAGAGTGACACGTGTCACAGTGTAATTGTTGTGTTCATCACTTGGTCTCCCTTGTAGCCTCTTGGTTAAATCTTCCTCATCTTAGTTTCCCCAGCAGAGCACTACACGTGGTAGTGCCTGGTAACTCCTTAGGGAAGGAGGGGGAGGGAGGGTGGGACAGGCAGAAGAGTCAAGTCTAGTCCCTTTTATATTCTATATATAAAGTCCTGGAGAGGTGACTTTCCAAGGTCCTGTAAGTAGCCAGGGGCCAAGTGGGGACTAGAATTCAAGAACCTTATTGGCCAGTTTAGTGCCTATTTTACCAGCTGGGCTGTCGATCCACACAAAGCTGCTTTGCCCATGAAGCAAGCCACGTTACTCAGGGCTGTCACCACAGGCTTCCTCTGTGACTGGTCTCACCCACAATGGCCCCATGCAGACCAAATGTGCATCCCTGTCAAATGTATGAGCAGACCCTGACTGCACAGAGAGGCAGGGATGCCCTCAACCCCATGGGGGGGGGGGTCCTGTGACTTTAGCACCTTAAGAAGGGGAGCAGGAGAAAAACCAGCCATGGGACCCCTCACCTGTTCTGTCACAGATGACATGTCCTGAGAGGCAGGCAAAGGCCCGTACAGTGGGACGATGATGTGGAGGTAAAGGGCTCTCTACCCTCAGCAGGAGAGCGAGCTGGGGCTCTTCTTTTCTAGGCCTTCCATGGGAGTCCTAGAGAGATGTCCTGAAGTCACCTCACTTCCCTCCCCTGGCCGGGGCACGAGTCTTCCACCATCTCTGCCTCCCATGTTGGCCCATGTCCCCCCTAAGGGATCCCAAGGGTCCCCTGGAGGCCAAGCCTCACTGGTCCCCAAGGGAAGTACCAATGCCTCACACAACACCCCGGGGCAGCACAGAGCTCCGGGAGCAGCCGGCTCTTTTCCCGTTCTCCAGTAGCCTGGCATAGCTCCGGGGAGGCTGGGAAGGTTTTGATTATTAACACAGCCAAGCAGCTAATTAAAATAATAAATTAGGGAACAACATTGCAGGGATGACGGGAGCTATAGGGAGCCGTGCAGGAAATGGGAGGGAAGAAAAGCATTTCCTAGGCACCATGTAGGGAAGCCAGGATCACATTATCTTTTTAGGATCAGGGAGGAGGCATAAAAGTGTTGGCATTTTTGGCTCCTGACCCAAAGCTACATCCAAGGGGTCTCCTCTGCCCCATGAGATGGCCCCGATCAAATGCAAGAGGGGGAGGGGGTGGAATCAGGGATGGGGAGACGCTGAAGGATGGGGGGATCAGGTGTGGGTTGAGTGTTGCAGGCCTGGGGGCCAGAGGCACGGTGAAGCTTAGGCACAGGATGTGGGTGTCTAGTGGGGCACTTCTGAAGTCTTGCTTATATCCTTCACAATCTGCATGCCTGCCCACACCATCGTAACATCCCAATTCAGGTGCAACCTTAAACCTTGGGGACATCTTGGGTTCCAAGGAAGCATCATAGCAGCGGGTCTAAGGCTGTGATTATTGATCAGTGGTCTCTGCAGATGGGAAGAACACTGGACTTTGAGTCAGAAAACCCAGAATTCACATAAGATTCTGCCAACCACGTGAGCCTCATTTCACCTCTACAAAACAGGGATGGAGACATTAAAGAGTGGTTGTGAGAATCAATGCAGAGTGTAAACTGATTCACGGCCTTCAAATTTTGCAACCATGGCACAGTTGATTGGGAGGCGGGGAGACTGGGTTTAAAGTCTCATCGAGACCCCCAGGCCTGGCTCATGGCCACTGGCACCTGCGTCCTGCCCACGCCAGGGTGGAGGCGGGGGCCGCTCTCACCATCCTGCTGCTCTGGGTTCTGAAACTTTGGACTGTAACCCATTATGGCTGTGAAATAAATTTGGTGGATTGTAACCTGCACTACAAAGCAAAACAAAACAAAATGACACAAGGCAGAAGAGAAAATATCAGAGTGCACTGCACACAGTAAAGGTAAGCTTGGCTTTACGAACAATTCTTCACATAGTCATTGCTTATGCTTATGTCTGTTTCTTACATGGATCATGATCCCCAAAGTCTTAAAGCCAGTGCTATGAACAGAGAAAGCTCTAACTGATGAGGCATGTCCCTTAGTCTCCTCAAATAGCTACATATTCTAGCTGAGCACCAAGTATGTCAGAAACTATGCTATTTTTCCAAATATTCATCTTTAATTCCTACAGGGCTTGACACTCCCACTGAGTGTCTGAAAAAAGGTGAGACTTGGTGAGATTCAGTGATTTGCCTAACCTTTTAGTCTGCTTAGGCTACGAGGATAAAATACATAGCTGAGTGGCTTAAACCACAGAAATGCATTTCTGTCTCTCACGGTTCTGGAGACTGAAGTCCTAAGCTAAGGTGCTGGCTGATTCAGTGTTGGTAAGGATGCCCTGCCCTGCCCTCCTCATATGGCCTTTCCTCTGTGCATGCTTATAAAGAGAGATCTCTCTCTTCCTCTACTGGTAAGGCCGCCCATCCTATCGGATTAGGATCCCACCCTTCTGATCCCATTTAACCTTAATTACCTCCTAAAGGCCCTATTTCCAAATACAGGGACATTGTGGTTTGGGACTTCAACATATGAATTATCAGGGGTCACAATTCAGTCCACAGCAACTAATGTCCCATGGCAAATAAATAAGATCTGAATCTGAACCCAAACTTGAGCCTGAGTCTTCCCAGCACGCTCTATTGTCACACTAATCCACAGATGCCCCAAAGACATTGTAGGAGAGTGCAGGACTCGGAGCTGGGGGCCGTGCGCATAGGTTTAGAGGTGAAAGAGAGCTGGGCTCCAGCTCTGGGTCTTTGGGCAAACTGCTCCCCCCTCTGCAAAGTGGGGCTTCTACTAGAGCTGTTCAGGGGTGCAGGGGTACCGGGAAGATTACACAGAATGATGCTTCCACAGAGGAAGCCTCCATAGTAAGTACCATGCATGCTAGGGACTCCGTCACTGATTTGTTCCAAGTGCCTTGCCCAGTACTTGTTAAACACTGCGGATGGAGTTTTTGACTGTTGTTATTGTTGGCCAGAATGCCTGGGTGTCACCATTAGAGGACTTTGTGCAAGATTCTGAACTGGGTGAGCTTGCTCCCTGCCCAAGGATAATGGTGATACCGACCATCATGGTTGGTTGGGGGATCGCAAGAGATAACCCGAGGAAGGTCTTTATCCAGCAGTGACTCACAAGGGCTAGGCATCATAAACCACCACGAGGAAGGCTTCCTGATCCTCTCTGTGCTGAATTTGGACAGAGTGTGGCAAGGTGATGTATGGGGAGGGAACACTGTTCTGGGGGAGAAAGGAAGTTTGAGTGTTCACCCCAATCATACTCGCAAGAACAACCTGTTGCTGCTGTCTGGGCTCGCTCTCTGTGTCTGCATGGTTGTGCTGGTGGTAGCAAGGGGCTTAGAGGACAGAAGACTGGCTGCTCTCTGAAGACCCTCCCTGGCTCTCGGCATTAGAGTCTTAAGAGGAAGGCAGAAGAGGTGGGAGTGGTGGCCGGTGTAGACAACGGCATTGTTATGTGTCTTAGGAGAGGGGCTCAGGTGTGGGGCCGGCTGCTGGACTCTGGGCTGTGTGTAGTGGGGTGATCCTTCTCTCGAGGGATGGGGCCCTCCCTGACACGGCCCCCTCCCTAGGGAATTCTGGTAAATTCCCAGGGACTTTGTGCACTGCAAAATGCATGATGTTGTGCTCTGCTGTGGGAGGAGACGGGCCAGCAGTCTGTCCCATATCTACTTCTGAGGACATGGCAGTGGGTCCAGGGGACAATGCCAGGATGCTCCTGGGCTGGAGACTGAGGCCTGGATATCCCTTAACTGACCATCTGTCATAAGGCGGATGAGGCCTGGCTGAATGGGTCCCCGGGAAGCTGGTCCACATCCAGCCAGGCCCCCAGGCAGGGGTATTTTTAACCCAAAGCAGGGAGATCTATATGGGGGAAGCTCCCCCTCACTGGTAGCTGCTCTGGTAACACGCTCGCTGCCCATCTGCCTGTGCTGCCACCCCCACGTCCCTCTCCCTACCACTCCCAAAGGAATGCCAGCACCAAACAGACAGACTCTGAGTCCACTCAGGATGGAGGGGACCCTGAGGGTGGTCACAGGCAGGATGTGCAATGTCAGGGCCCTTCCAAAGATACTCTGCACTGAGCACCTCACAACAGCCTTCGGGCCCTGCCAGCTACTGCCCTCTCTCTTCTCCTGGTGCCCAGCAGGTGGTGTCTACACAGAGTGCCCACTTCCTCACCGCCCCTCACCTCCTGCCACTACTCTCCTCAGAGTACTCTCACCACAGCCACCAGTAAACTCTGTGTGGTCAAACCTGATGGCCACTTTCTGGGCCTTAAAATACTTGATGTGTCTTCTCCCTTTAGCACAGCCCAGCCCTCCCAATCTCCAGCTTCTGTCTCTCCCAGTTTTCCTCCCACGGCTCTGACAGCCTCTCCTCCGCCTTCCCTGGGGAACCACGGGTATCTCCTTGCCTGGGGCTCTCCATGAGTCCCACATCTCAGAAGCTCCTTCAGTCAGGGCAAACAGGGGCCATTGTTGAACCCAGACCCACTCCTGACCATTGGGACGTTTTACATCTCATTCTTGCCTCTCTTCTCAGTCTCCATGCTATCTTTGGGGGTTCTCACCTATTTCTGTGGCTGTAGCCACCAGCTGGGTGGGAATGATCCAGACCCATAAGCCAACTTCCCATGGAGCATCTCTCCTCAGATGTTTCCTGGCAACTCAGACTCACCGTGCCTACAACTGACCTCGCCATCTGATGCCCAGTAGCTTGTCTTTCTAGTCTACTGCTGAGGTGAAGAGCTTTACCATCTACTCAAGGGTTACATTTTAATCCCCCTCAGCCAGCTAATGACCTAACTTTGCCTCCCAAGTCCCTTGACTCTCTCCAAATATTTGATCCCCACTGTCACCCCCATACTGTAGGTCACCACCATCTCCTGTCCTGATCAGGGCCAAGTCTAGGGGGAGTGTCAACAGTGGTCATCCCTGGATGAGAAGTATTATGGGTTAAATTGTGTCCCCCCACCAAAAGGTTTGTTGAAGTCCTAACCCCAGCACCTATGAATGGGAAGAACAGTATGGGATGGCAGAGGCAGAGACCGGAATCAGGACATTGCAAGCCTAAGAATGCCAAAAATTGCAGGTCACCACCCGAATTTTGGAAGAGTCAAGGCAAGATTCTACCCAGCCTCTAAGAACAAGCGTGGCCCTGATGACACCTTGATTTTGGACTTCCAGCCTCCAGAGCTGTGAGAGAATAAAGTTCTGTTGTTTGAAACTACTCAGTTCACGATGCCTTGTTACAGCATCTCTAGGGACCTAATGGTGTGAGCTATGGGCAATCTTTATTTTCTTATTTATACTTTTCAGTATTTTAGGGATTATCGGTTGTGGAGACATAGACCTTTATGCTCAGGAAAAACATTCTTAAAAGAAAAAAAAACCCTCACTCAGCAAGAATCCCAAGCACTCTATCGGATTTATCTCTGAGAATCAAAACTATCTACACCCACACAGCTTACTGATCACATCAGCGTGGCTTTATTATTCCACTGTCTTCCTCAATACAGCTTCACTATTCCAGGAATAGTGCTTTCTTGCTCAGGAAGATAAAAGTTGCAAGTAAAAAAAGTTTATTGTTCATTTAAGGAACTTTGCAGAAAACATTTAAACAAACATCAAATTGTTCGACTTTTTAACAGATAGCATCAAGTGACTGTCTACTCTCCAAGGCTCTCCAAACCCTGGTCTTGCTGTGCCCAACAATCCTAAATTACTGTGTGTCACGATCCTTCAGTGTCTTAACGCACTGCCCCACTTTAGGCAGTTTCATTAGTCTTAATGGAAGACCCTGAAAACATAGATATAACCTATCTTTGCCTTTGCTTTTCTGAGATGTTTCTAAGACTCTGTCAAGGGAGAGCATCGCTTCCCGGGGTAATAAGGAAACTCAGCTCTGTTTTATCAGCAGGTTGATCTGGTGGTATTTTCAGGCTTTCTGCATCTAACATACCCAAAATATTGCATATCGAATGCCCTCTATGTGCAGAGACTGAGCTAAGCACTTAACATATAGTTTTAGAGCATCTGCTAAGCGAACTGTTAAAAGATAAACTGAGGCATATTAAACATTTTAAAAGTTTCTTTGAGCAGAAGTTGCTTCCAACCGGGCAGCATCCAATCTAATAGACAGGAAGGAGCTCTGAGGACCTGCACCAAAGAAAAGACTTTTATACCCAGAAGGGAGCAGGAACAAGGATGTTATATTGGGCAAAAAAGCAGTCTGGCTATTGCAAGGTTACTTTCCCTCAGGGGAAGGTGGGGATCTATCAGGCAGACTACGTAACTAGTGCTCATCCGGCGATTCCCGATTGACTAGTTTAGGATGCCATTTCTGGGAGAGCTGAGACCGTAATTGACCATAATTAAGTCTCGGTTTGGTGACATGATGGCTTGGTGTAAGTACCTCCATTTGGGGCCTGTTGTCTTGTTTTTAACAAATCCCAAGCGGCTGGAAACGATTCCCCGTTTTGTAGCTGGGGAAAGAGACTCGCTGATGTTAAGTGGCTTGCCGGAGACCACACCATCAGTAAGCAGCAGAGCCGAGCAAAGCCTGCTTAGCCTCTTAAGCACCCTTCTGCCTCTCCAGAATTTGTGAGATTGTGATACAAAGTCCACATATTCCGGTGTCTGGCTACTTGGGGGAACTGATGGTCTTCTGCTCCCAATTACTCCAATAATTGCCTCAAGTGGACAGAACCCGCTCCTCCTGAAAGACCTCCACGGGCAGGCTTCCTGACACGAGTCACTACAGAGGCCATTGCCGTCACACCGGCCTCAGGCATGGAGAAAGTTAACCAGGAGAGACAAATGGGCTTCAGTGGAAAACAAGCAATTGTTTCAGGCATGCACATTTCCCACAAAGCCCTGGTGCAACAAGTTAGCTGTGGAGGAAGAGCCGGACCCTTTGTGCAGTGGGCTGGAGCACAACACTCCATGTTGTTCTCATGCATCCTCCATTCAGATGCCACATGGTAGGACTCCACGCCAACCTGCAGACCAGATTCTTTTCTTCCCCCTCAGCAGCAAATGTACATGTTTGCTTTCAAGTAGGCAGAATTTGCCCATGGGTGGTCTTTGATTTGGAAGAAATCAACCAGAGTGGTGACTCACAACAAAAACAAAGGTGGCTTGACTCACTCCGCTGGGGAGGGGGACGTGTGTGTGCAAAATTCACTTACCCAGAAGAAGAAGTTAAAGACAAAGAGTAAATACTTCAGGTAGACGAGCAGCCAGTCGTCCTGCTCGGCCTTGTAATGGGCCATGGTTGCTGGGCCTGCAAAGAAGACACATGTGTTGGGGGGTGGCAGACCATGGGGAGCCACTGTCCTCCTCCCAGAGCCAGGACTCCTTACTAGCCCATTTGGCCAGGTGGGTCTGAGGCTGTGGCTATGTAACCTGGAGGAAGGATCAGGGAAATCCAAAGGCTATTGGATGCACAATACAGGTGCACTGAGAAGAATTTTCTAGACCCTTTGGATCTTGGTTTTGCCCTTTTGACCTAAGTCTAACCTACAGGTCTTCCTACAGACTTTGCACTGACCTTGCTGTGTGTTCTGATTCTCTTCTCCTGTCTCATCAGGGTTGCAGGACACAAATTTACCTGTCCTACACATACACATACTCACGCACACTTGGCGTGTGTGCTTGGCCCCGGAGTCTGGCACTCTGCATTACTTGAGCGGGATCTTTTTGTGTGTAGGTGAGGCATGAGCCCCAAATCAGACAGTCCAGGCTGGAGAGAATATCAGCCTCACCCAGTGCACCCTACCTGTCCCCTGCACCTTGACTTTCCCCATGAGGAAGCAGGTCAGCAGGCCTTGTTGTTTGGCAGGCAGACAAGAGCTCTGGAGTCTGACTCCCCGGATTCAAACCCAGGTCTGTCACAAGATACGTGAGACTTTGGGTGAGTCATTCAACTGCTCATTCCTCAGCGTCCTCATCTGTACCAGAGATAATAACGATACCTATGCTGCAGGCTTCTTTGGAAGATAAAATGTGATCATCTATGTGAGGTGTTTAGCATAGTCCTTGGTACACAGTAAGTGCTCCATAAATGCTAGCTATTATTATTATATGCAGCATGGATTAGAACCCAGGACTCCAGCCCCCAAATTCCTAGCTGTTGCCCTGGAACCACGCTCCCTCTGCTTGTCCTATTGCCCACTGAGGGGCTTTCTGGGAACCATGACGTCAGTGGGGTGACACGTACAGGAGTGTCACTGTGCCTGGTAACCCCATTTGTTTCCCAGTAAGTCTGAACAACAGCCTCTGTAGCTTCCTCTTCCCTTCAGCTCCATTTCCCCCCGGCACCCGCCCATGCTCTACCATGCACAGAGCAGTTGTTCTTTAAGAAACCGGGCCCTTGAGGGGACCTTTCTTATTCTAGAGCTATAAGCAATGGGGCACTGGTTTTGCTCATTTCCATTCTCTTTCTCCCTCATTCTCCATCTCCAGTCAGGCCCTCCCTGCTACCACCCTGCTCCTCTTCCTGGCCGGTGCTGGGCTGAGCCCACACTATTCTTCCTAAGCTACCACTCTGCCTTTTATTTCAAGCCCATGGGCTCCTAGACAGAGAGAGGAAGAAAGAAAAGAAAAGGTGGCTGTCTTATTTGGGATTTCTATTTGCAGAACTTGAAGAAGGTAATTTAAGACTTTTAGTCTTCTGGTTAAAAAAGGACAAAACCCATTTTTCTCCGATTTTGTCTCAGAGGCAGTGTGGTGGACAAAAATACAGAAGGAGAAAAAAAGGAAGCCTACAAAAAAAAGGGTGAAAAATGGTGATAGATGGGGTCAGCTGGGCGACTGGAACAGGAGCTATTACACGGCCATTGTGCAGGTGGCCCTGACAAAAGAGCCTCTGGGCCACTGTGGGCCATTAGTAAATGGACAGCTTGTTTGGGCCCTGGGCTCTCCTGTCTGCATCTCTCCTCCCAACCAGGGTCCGCAGAGCCAGGCTCTAGACCCTTCTCTAGACCTGTATACCAAGTGTCAGGACCCGCAAACGAAGGGGCTAGCACCCTCTAAAGGAAAACTGTATTTTTAAAAAAGGAGTTGAGGCAGAAGACAGGATTTAACAAAAAGAAACACATTTCTAACGGTAAAATTTCAGCCATTAGTGGTAGAGAAGATAGAACTGAATACATCAGGGTCAGGGGAAAAAAAAACCTCTGGGCTCATTAATTCAACCTTCTGCAGAGGGAATGAGGAAATTAACATTCGCTAAAGTGACAAGGCTAATTGGTGGTAGCAGTTTCCTATCCCCTCCTGTTCAGGCTTCTTCCTCCACCACATCCCCACTGTATGTAGGGCCCTGTGCTGGGGGTGGCAGAGGCCCCAAAGAACCGGCTTCCCAGCTTAGAGCCAGATGCTTGGATTTGAAAGCTAAACTTGTCATTTATTGGCTGTTTGACCTTGGGTAAGTTACTTAGCGTCTCTGAGCCGCTAACATTTATTGAGCATTTATTATGTGCCAGGCACAGAACTAAGTGCTTTATACGTGTTATCTTGTTCCATCTTTCCAACAGCCCTAGGAAGAAGGGTAATTCCTGTTTTTAAAAGGTAAGGAAACGGAGGCTCACATAGGTTAAATAACCTATCCAAAGTCACACAGCAAGTAAGTGGCAAAGCCAGGAGAGGGTGAGGGGCATCTGACTCAGCCCAAGCTCTTACCCACTGTGCAGTGCTCTTGGGACTCAGGCTGTCAAGGGACGGGACAAAGGGACAGAGATGGCTGGTGTCCTTAATACTTGTTCTCCCCTTCTGCCTTCGGACCAGAATCCCTCAGTTTCAGTGAGCACTGGCCACCTGGAGGAGACATTTCCCAGCATTCCTTCCTGCTAGGTGCAGCCAGGATTGACTGCTGGCAAAAGGCATGGAAGCAGAAGTAGTGTACTAGACTTCTTAGAGGTATTATTTTCGGGGTGTATGCTTCACGTGCATTTGAAAAAAAAAGTAGGGTGTAGAACTCTGTGTGTGTTAGTTAGGCCAAATCTGCTAACAGCACTTTTCACATCTATAGCTTTACTGTATTTGTGTCTGTTGGTTCTCTGATCTGTTGAAAAGGTATACTACAGACCCCCGCCATAACCATGAATTTGTCTATTCTTTGGTTCTGTCCATTTTTGCTGCATCTATTTTGCAATTGTTTTATGGAGTGCATACAGACTTGGAGTTGTGATATCATCCTGGTAGATCGATCCCTTTGTCATTAATGAATGTCAGTCTTTATCTCTAATGATCAGAAATATCCTTAAAGTGAGGAGGGGGCATGTCTCCCTTCAGTCTTTCCTTCTTCCTGTTGGTTGGAATCCTGATGGGCTGACTACAGCTCTTGTAGCCATTTCGAGCTATAAGAGCGATCAGTTTTAAAAAGCCTGGGTCTCAGACACTTTTAGAGCTGTATTACCTTTCTCAGGGAAACAAGCACACACACACACACACGTTTCCCTCCTTATCGATGCAAAAATGCTCCTTTATCCTAGGCATTCTTCTAACTACTTCCCTAGAAGCTGCTTCCCTTCTCATTTGAAAATATCTACCTGAGTCTCCATTTCCTCCCCTCCCCTGGATCCCTAAGCCACCCTCATCCTGCACTGATGCCGCTCTGGCAGAGGTGAATCCTCTCCCAGCACATGGCACTGTGGCCCAGCCCCTCCCCCTGGCTTCTGGGACCCTCACTCCTCTGTTCGTCAATCCTTCCCCTTGCATGTCAGAAGAAGCATGGCTTCTTCTTCCTCCTCCTCCTCCCTGGGCTCATTCCCCTGCTGCCTCTTAATTGTACTCACTACCTGCCCGTAGGTATCTGTCCCCTGCCCACCATCCCTGCTGCCACTGGTCTGGTTGAGACCTCACCATCTCCTTCTTGGACTTCAGCACTAACTTCTTAAATGTCTCTGGGCGCCTCATCAGCCCGAGCCCCTCGGCCCCTGCCAAGGGACTCTTTCTGAAATGCAAGCCTCATGAAGGATGGCCTCACTGAACACTCTCCTGTGGTTCTGCATCAGCTTCAGGATATTGATTGCCCTTAACTTGACTGCCTAGTGGCCCGGGACAGGTGGATAGGGAGGGTGAGGCAACTACCCTCCTAGGAGTGTGGATACTCCCAGCCCACCTGCCAGGTGGTTCTGGATGGGATTCCTGGCAGACAGACAGCTGCCCTGATGGACACCCCTCTCCAGGACCTTGTTTTCCTCAGTCTCCCCTGTGGTTAGCGAGTAACACGTGGGGACAGTGGCTGGGGGGTGGGGGTAGGAAAGGCCTCTCCTCCAGAGAGGAGAAAAGCAAACACGTGCCATTTGACCTGCCAGGATGGAGGAAGCAGGGCTTCAGAGCCTCCAAGACCATGTTCACAGAACTCCGAGGGGCATCTGCGGATTTGTGGGAAATAGCTTACCTTCCTAAGTGGGTTTTATTTCTGTCTAGAGGATGGGGAATTGGACTTTGTGAACCAATGGCAGGAGGTTTCCCTCAGGGGCCAGAGGCAGAGAGTGGGGGCAGGCAAGGCAGAGATACCTTCCCACCCAGAGGTGGTAGTCACTGTTGGTCATGGGGTCCTGGACTAGCCTGAGTAAAAAGAAGAGGTGACCGTACCTCCTGGAGCCCTGCTCTAGCCAAGCTGATCTCTTCTCTGGCCTCTTACAAGACCTGCTGCCCCTCCCTCCAGCCTTGGCCCCACTGTGCCCTGAATCTGGAGTCCTGGCTCCTTGCTGCCCTCCCACAAGCTCCAAGCTCAGCGGGGTCCCCCCTCCCTGAAGATGGCCATCTCTACCTTCCCTCCTGAGACCAGTGCCCAGTGATGGCAGCAATTAGTTTGAGTCTTTTTCAGTGCCTTTTTTTTTTTTTAATGTTTTCCTACTTATTTTTAAGAGACAGAGCACAAGCAGGGGAGGGGCAGAGAGAGAGGGAGACCCAGAAACTGAAGCACGCTGCAGGCTCCGAGCTGTCAGCACAGAGCCCAACACAGGGCTCAAACTCATGACCTTGAGATCATGACCTGAGCTAAAGTCAGATGCTCGACAGACTGAGCCACCCAGATGCCCCTTTTCAGTGCCTTCTTAATCTTCTAACAAGCTGGCTGGTTGGGCCCTGGTGTATCGGCTGAACCTGCTGAGACCGGGCAGCTGAGCCACCCACGGAGGCAGGACACTTCTCCTGCCTCTGCCCCTTCCTTGCTGCCTGCACTTTGGCGGGTTGCATCCCCTCTTGGCTGTATGTTTTCCTACCCATAAGGCAGGCAAGTGTCAGGAAGCCACAAGGCAGGCAAGTAGGTAGCTAATGATCTAATGTGCCCATGACTGAGGGAGGGATTTTTCAGAATATTGGACTTTCAGTGCTAAACCTGGACCACCCCCAGCAAGTCAGGATGTCAGGTCACCCTACTCCCAGATGCTGTTGCTGGTCTGAGGGCCACTTTGGATCAGTGTTCTTTAAAGCCCCTACGAGTTCTGGAAGTCCATACCCCTGCACTAAGACCATCCTTTGCATCTGAATAGACATAGCTGAGTGGGTATGGGTGGAGCGCGGGGTGGGCACACCCTCTCACACAAAATCCACATTTAGGACGTGTTCCCGTTGAGATGTCAGAGACTTCCCAGACAGCCTGCTAATGCAGCTTCAGGGTGCCTGTCCCTCCAGGCCCAGGCTCTGAGTACAGAACAAAGCTGGCATTCAAGGGCAGCCAGAGGCCTGGGGGCTGCTAATAGCACAGTCAGGACCCACACCACAGGATTCTCAGAAAAGCAACCGCAAATGCCTTGATGGTGAAGTGACAGATTTGGGGGACTTTCATCAGGCTGGATGTGTGACGTCCCGGGCCATGAGAACTGGGGATTATTATCTCTTCTACTGCCAGCCCCCCAAGTGAATGAGTCTCAAAGTGCAGAGAGGATGAGAGATATGTACAAAGAGCCCAGTGGGCTGGCCAGATGTGTGGGAACTCACGCTGTGCAGGGCAAGGCTCAGCCAGGGTGAGCACCAGAGTGGGGGGCAGAATGGATCCCCTGGGTGGTGGGTGAGGGAAGAGCTGAGTCCTTTAATGGTGAGGGGAGGCAGGAGGTGTGGAGTGCTTGGGGGCAGACTGTACAAATCCCAGGTAAGTACGGAGGCACTGTTGGTCCCTGGGCCAGCTGCATCCTTCAATCATTCAACAAACGTGCACTGAGTCCCCACTATGTGCCAAGAGCTGTACTCAGAATCACTGGAGTTAGTCCACGGGTGGGGCACAGGCATGTAGATCACCTCTACACCCTGAGGGTGGCACAGAGGAAGTGGCAGTAATTCTGCCACAATGGGATGGGCAGGTGAGGGGGCATTTAATCTGGTCTTTGAGGACCAGTAGAGTCCCTGCAGGCAGAACAGGAAGGAAGGCTGCTCAGGCAGAGAGGATGTTGTGAGCAGAGGCCTGGAGGTATGGCTGGGCACCGTGGCTGCAGAAAAGCCAGCAAATCAGGTTAGGGGCCTGGGGACAATCTTGCTGGCCACACTTAGTTGTGACTTTTCCCATTTCCCTATACTCTTTACTCCTGTGATGTCAGGGGCCTCTTCTCTGCTCCCATTCAAAAAAGCTCATGTTTGGGGGTGCCTTGACTCTTCATTTCCTAAGGGGTGAGCACCTCATATCTGAGGTCAGGGAGGGGGCTCCCGGGGAGCTTAGTGATTCTAAAATAAAAACAAAACCAGTGTGTGTTTGCTATGGAAAAACCAGACCCCACCCCACCCCTACCCCTTCCTCTAAGTAAGTGCCAGTTTCCACTTCTGGGTTCTTGGCCAACGAGTGACCATGCCTGAATGATGGGAAAAAAGAGTGGGAAAGGAAAAAAACCAATCTAAGTGGTTGAATTTATAACTTAATGTGGGCTCCTAATAAAGCTGGTTGCAGCCCTGCATAGCGTGATTCCTTCCCCTGCATAGACAGCTTTGTCCTTCTTTGTCTTTTCCTTCTCTTCTTGTAATTTCCACTTGCCTGACCCATTCCTGGTGGGTGGAAAGTCCCTCTGAAGCAGTCAGGAAAGTGGGATTTTCTCCGACCTTCCAAATGGGTCAGCTGAAAAGTGCCAAAAGGATCCCTGGGGCGGGGATGGGGAAGGAACAGTGGTGGGGGTGATCACACTGTGGCCAAAGTCACAGTGCAGATGAGTGGCAGGGCAGGCACCTGGTCTCCTATCTCCATGGCCACCAACAAATTTTGATTGGCTGATATAATAATAATAATAATAATAATAATAATAATAAATTTCCTAAATGCTAACCACATGCTAGACAACTGAGCTAAGTGCTATATGTGCAGTAATTTACTACTTAAAACTATCCCATAATGGTGTGACTATCCCTCTTCCAGAAGAGGAAGGCACAGAACTGGGAAGTGGAGAGACATGGGCAGAGTGGGTGCAGATGTTTTACTTTTATCTGGGCGGTTCCAGTTCTGGCTTCTGGTTAAGTTCTCTCAGCTTGGTGGCCTCTGGTGGAAGCTAAAAATGAGGGAAGCTTCCAGGGGCCAAGACCCCAGGCAGGGGCCGCAGGAGGAGGTGGTGGGGCCAGTGTTCCTGGGTCGGGAGAAGCAGCTGTCACTATCAAGATACCAAACTGCTTAGGGGAACCCTCCGGGGGGGCCCACCTTCTTCTCCCTGGTCCTCCGTCTCCTCAACTTTGAGGCTGGGGATCCAGCAGCTGCTAGTGCTACCGTGAGGCATGGGCTGGCCTGGAGCCTCTGGGCTACTGCTGGTGTTTCATTTATATCACTGTATTTGTTGTGTGCAGGTAAATGAATGTGGGCAACTTTTCTGGACCAAACTTAAGGTTTGATTGCTAACTATAGTGCCATGTGGATGGTGCTGTAGGTGGAACCTGAATTAAAATCCTAGCACCAAGAAGTCTTAGTCTTTATGCTCTGAGAGATACGTTTTCCTAAGTACATGGGTTATTTTTTACTTCATTTGAAAGTGCCAACATGCATTACATGGATCAGACAGGGCTCCACTCATAACCTGAGGCAAACGGTTTGGCTTTTTCCTTGTTCTCCACGTTTATACATAAATGGAGTTTTTGGACTCTGTGTGTAGATGGGTGTCATCCTTTGCTATGTGTTTCCTGCATCTTTTTGTAAACTGCAGCCTGACCCATGAAATGAGGACCTCCTTAGTGCTTCTGAGAAGAGTCAATGAGCAAATAAAAATAGTACTAGTCAGCAGTTTAGAAGACTGGGTGTGAATACCAGCTGTCACCTACAGCAGTGTGACTCTGGGCCTCAGCTTCCTCCTCTGTAAAATGGACCTGATGCTAGTCCAGCTTTGTCTCTCTTGCAGGGTGGCTGTGAGGATCCAACAGGATGGTGAATTCACAAGAACTGTGTGCACTGTAATTTTACAGCCTCAGTGCCACACAAGAGCAAAGGAATTATTACAACCAACTCCCTGAGAGCTTCTCAATGAAGGACAATGTATGGGTAACCCTATAGAATATATCAGCCAGAGACCAGGTGTCTGATAGCCGGAGACAGAGTTTCACAGTTTCTGTACCTAAACCCATCCACCTGCTAGTAGACTCTACGTAGACGACTGTGACAGGAGACCCTGTTCCCAGGTGACATGAGGAATCCACTACAGAAAAGTCAGGACCTAACTTTAACAGAGTAGATTGGTTCCGACAGGAAAGGCACTTTAAAAGAAGGGGGATACAAATATTAATACGATTTAACTAAGGTTAATGTTAAGATAAGCCTCAAAATCATGAGAACCTACCAAATAACCAGTGATGGAAGGAGACAGGGTAAGAATGATAGAGAATTACGTTCTCTGTAGAAGTATAGAGGAATCAATTTGGGATTATACATTGGAAGGCTACGGATAGTTGTAGGGGACCTTTTCCAAAGGTGATCCTGGAAACAGCCCGTTGACACCAGATCAGTTCCCTGGGTTTCCACTTGCCAAGGTTAAGTCTGAACTTATGAAAATATATTGAGATATTATTTTTCCTCATCTTCTTTTATCATTCACCAACATCTTACTTTCTAAGCTCTGTTTTACCCAACATGTCCCGAAAATGCAATTTTTATATAAGCTCCTGATGGATGGGTTTGCTGAAGGTCAATGCTCCTACATTGACCACCTGAAATTTTCAGTTTGAAAGTATGACAAAAATCACTTTAGTTAGAGAAGTCTTTCTTAGAAGGCAGATATAGTTAAATGTTATTCCTTATTTGTATTTTAGTGAATTTGTTGTATCGATGATTTCCTATTTTTCTAAACTTAAAATGGAAGTTTAACAAATATAAAGTGCAGAGATCTTAGTTGTACAGCCTTTTGATCTTTTTCAAGGTGCATACGTACATTGAAGGCTATGTATTTCCCACTGAGTACTGCTTTGGCTGCTTTCTGCACATTTACACATGTGGTAATTTCACTATTTTTAAAAAAATATTTATTTATTTTGAGAGAGAGAGAGAGCACGAGACAGGGAGAGGCAGAAAGAGAGGGAGAGAGAGAATTCCAAGCAGTCTCTGTGCCATCAGTGCAGAGCTCGATGCGGGGCTCAAACTCACCAACTGAGATCATGACCTGAGCTGAAATCAAGATCGGATGCTTAGTGGACTGAACGACTCAGGCGCCCTGGTGTTTTCATTACTCTCTCCAGGGCTTTCTTTCTTTCTTTCTAAATTATTTATTGATTTTATTTTTAGGGAGGAGAGAGGGAGAGTGCACACATGAACAGGAGAGGGGCAGGGGGGGGAGGGAGGGGGGGGAGAGGGAGAGGGAGAGGGAGAGGGAGAGAGAGAGAGAGAGAGAGAGAGAGAGAAATATCCCAAGCAGGCTCCATGCTCAGTGTGGAGCCTGACCCGGGTCTTGATCCCACGACCCTAGGATCATGACCTGAGCCAAAATCAATCGTTGGCCGCTAAAATGACTAAGCCACCCAGGTGCCCCCTCTACATCATCCCCTCTTTCCCCTAGTCTTTCAGCTCCAGCCTCAGGTGAGGAATACAGACCTATGCCCAGAGTATGCCACGGTAGAAAATCACCCAAACAAGGCTCAGAGACGGGCCAGCCCCTGCTGATGGGAAACACCTGGCACGTAGTCAGGCACTTCCTGTGGAGTCAGACCTCACCAGAAACGGCAGCAGGACGGGCAGCTTCGATAGGTTTTTTTTTTTTTAATTTTTTTTTTTTTAATGTTTATTTTTGAGACAGAGAGAGACAGAGCATGAACGGGGGAGGGGCAGAGAGAGAGGGGGACACAGAATCGGAAGCAGGCTCCAGGCTCCGAGCCATCAGCCCAGAGCCCGACGCGGGGCTCGAACTCACGGGCCGCGAGATCGTGACCTGAGCTGAAGTCGGACGCTCAACCGACTGAGCCACCCAGGCGCCCCAGATAGGTTTTGAAGGCAAGCGTGCAGTTAGCCCCTTCTCCAAACAGCACACAGTCTTTTCCTTGCCTTTGCTCCAGCCCTTGAAGATGGCCATCCAGCAGAGGCTGGGAGAGCCTGGGGCCCCGAGGCCCACCCCAGCAGGACCTCGTGCAAGCATGGCTTCCTTCCTTCCTTCCCCCAGTACAACGCTCCGCGGCAGGGCGGCTGAACTGTTAGAGCATGCAAGCACCTAAAAGGAGCTCATTACATAAACAAATACCTGATCCCAGGGAGGCAAGTCATTCTGCCTGTGTTTCAGGGCCTTGAGAAGCCACCTCTGGCCCCAGCATCTCCTAGAGTCCTGGCCAGCAGTCAGAAGCCCCACCCCTCCGGCAGTGTCAGCCCCTCATCTGGGCCAGGTCGCTCATTTAACTGTCTCAGGTGTACCTACTTTATAACTGAAGCTGCTGAGCCTCTTCTGGCAGACCCAGGGACTCATCACTGGTGTTGCTGGTCTGGGCTTTCATCAGGCTTTGAGGAAAGAAAAAAAAAATCGCCTCCACCCAGAGTCAATTTCTCTGTCCAAGCTTTGGTACGTGGAGCACTGAGACACCTCCTGAGAAGCCTCTCATAGCAAGGATGGATGTTCAGAGGTGGCCCACTCAGGGTAACCTCAGGATCTACAGGGTAAAGAGCAAGGGCAGGAGGAAGACCCCAGAGCCCAGGGTGTTGGGGTTCAGGGGGGTGACAACAACAGGGCAGCCACATCACTCAACTCCAGGGGGAGGTGTACACATCAGAGGCCCGTGAGCGGCTGCCCCTGGAGTTGTGCACTGCACAGCACGGTCTAGACGGGTGCATGCAGCTGCCTTGGCAAGCTCATTTCTTCCTTCTCTGTCTCATTCCTTGCCAAGACTTGGTGCCTCGGGTGAAATCTTGACTTTTACTGGAAGTTTACAACTAGGGACTGGGTAGCACAATATATAGTGGGTGAGCAAATAAGATAGGTGTGTGTCTAAGGGGTGGGCTGCCCAAACCCACTGGGGGTGTACAGACATTTGGGGGCTGGTACAACTGACAACCCCCCACCCCCATATACCTTTTTAAACATATAAGCCTTAACTTTGATATGCAGGTAGATATCCCCCTCTCTTCTGGAGGATAGTGGATTAAAACTGATTGCAGATAAGCCAAGGCTGCTAGTGGTTTATCAAAAGTTGTTCTCTCCTCTTCCCATCATAATGGAGTTGCAGGTGGGTACAGGGACACCTAACTAGCAACCACATTTCGCAGACCTCTCAGCAGCTAGATCTGGCTGAGTACTAGTCCTTGACAACGGAATGTGAGTGGAAGTGCCACTTCCAGGCTTGCCCCTACACATCTCTACAATGTGTCCCCTGAGAGTGGGACCACAGATGTGCCCGAAATCTAGCTTCCACCACACAAGGACAGCACCCCAGAGCACTGCTTCTCTAACTTTTGGGCACATTAGAATCACCTGGAGGGCGTTCACAGTCACAGGTAGTTCGGCTCCAGCCCCAGAGATTCTGACCCAGTAGATCTGGGGTAGTGCCGGAGAATTTGCATTTCCAACAAATTTCTGGGGGATACTGATGCTGCTGGTCTGGGGACTGCCCTGGAGACCACACACTGCCCTTAGGGATGGTAGAGAAATAAGAGAGCAGAACCTGGATCCACGTATGACTATGTGGAGCACAACAGCTTGTCTGCCCTGGACTGTTACAAGAAAGAAGAAGAAACTTTTTTGTCCTGTTGGGTCTCTAACTGAATCATATCTCCAAGAGTCAGAGTCTTCTCTGCACAATGTCCCACTCAAACAGAAGGCAAAAATAGGTCCTCTGTAGCTCCATCTGTAAGGGCAACAAGTTGGTCCTCACCTAGACCGGTGCACAGAGCCAGGATACAACCGCGGGTGGGAGGCTCCGAAGCCCAATCTGGTTGCCACGCACGCTACCTCCCAAGTCCTACGATAACGTGCATCCTGTCTCCTTCTCAAGTTATTGCCAGACCCTTCTTCTCCTGGCCACCAAGGCCTGAAGCTTCATTTCCCCATCTGGTTGTTCTGCAGCCTACCACAGTCTGGCTGCCCCTACCACTCTACTCAACCCAAAGTCACTTTTTTTTTTTTTTTAAGTTTTATTTATTTATTTTGAGAGACGGAGGGAGGGAGAGAAAGAGAATCCCAAGCAGGCTCCACGCTGTCAGCACAGAGCCTAACATGGGGCTCAGACTCACAAACTGTGAGGTCATGACCTGAGCTGAAATCAAGAGTCAGACGCTCAACTGACTGAGCCACCCAGGTGCCCGGTGTCTCTTCAACCCCACTCACGCCCGGCTCCACCTACGTCTCACAAGCTGATGACTCTCAGGAGCCTGCTGAGGCTTAGGCTCACTCATGTGGCCACGAGTCCCTGACTTCTAGCCTGTCTAAGACTAAGCCAGGATGTCCCCCACAAACCCAGCCATCCTGCATCCCTAAGCGTAATGACGTTCCCACCCTCCCGCCACCCAGTGCACTATCTTCAGGATTATGTCCCACTTCTCCCTCTTTTTCAGTGTCACCACCTCCCACTCCAACACATACTACTTCACCAAGCTGTCCCCCTTCTGCAGGCTCCTCCATCAACTCTTAGGAATCGATTCATTCTGATCTTCTCACTGTTACCACCCACTGCAGGCCTACCCTTTGTCTACTGTTGCAGTGGTCAGGGTGCACATATCTGTGTTCCCTTCTGAGATTAACTAATTAATCAGTCTATTCATTCACTGAACATTTGAGGCCTTGCTATGTGATGCAATGGGCCAGAGATCAAAGAGCTCACAGCTGGGGAGACAGCCGCATCCAACACTATGCATGGAGTTCAGAGAGAAAAAAGTCTGTCCAGGTGTGCAGAGGAGGAACTACTGGCAAGAGTTCAAGGACAAGTGGAAATTCAGCAAAGATGGTGACAAAGCAGCCATTTGCCAGGCTCAAGATTCTGGACTTCATTATGAAAGCAATGGGCACCACCGGACCCTCTGGTCCAGGGAATGACAGAATTAGAGTCACTACTTATGAGGTTAGAGTAAATAAACCCAAATGGTTTCACAGGTTATAAACCAGATCCTGGGGTTGGGGAACAAGCATTCCTTTAAATGAATTTTAAAATCCCCCATGGAGCCCAGGCATCTGAAGGGAGAACCAAGCCTGTGTCTGGTTGATTTGCGGTGGCTCTGTAAGGCCGCGGTGGAAAGGATGTCGTCTAAGACAGTCAAGGGTAGGCCAGGCCGGCTCCTTGTCAGTCCAAGGCAGCTGGGCCAGGCTACCTCACTGCACCCACCAGTGGACCAGGCTAGGGGAGCAGAGGAGCCGATGGTGAAGCAAAACCCTAAACCCAATAAGGAAAATCACTGCCTCTCTCCACAAAGACCACAGGGTTTTAATTTTGACACATTAGGTCTCAGAAACACCTTCAAAAATTAAAAATGCATTGCCTAATATGCATTGCACTGCTCCCTCTAAAAACCAGCTTCATAATAGTGAAGAATACAGTCTATAATTTTTCCCATACTCTGAGATGGATCTGTATTATAATTTCCCCAGTCTTTGTGAACAAATAGATGTAGGACTTCCACCCGGAAAGAGCTGCTCTTTTCATCACCCACGTGGAGACATGTTCTTGAGGCTCTGTCCTGGCAGGGGCTGTTTGGTCATCACCCCCTACGGGAAGGCTGACACTTGGCATGAGGGGGATTTGGCTGGGGAGAGTGTGTGTTCCTGGAGCCCGGGGGGGACAGGCATGAAGGGCAGTCCTCTTTTCCCATGACTCCCAAACAAAGGGGGAACTGCCAAAGGGATGCTAGGAATGTCTGCTGATGGTATTTACGGAGGTGGGGGGATGGCAGACAGGCAGAAGCCCAGGTGTGTGGGGAGGGGGAGTTTAAGTCAGGATTTCCCTCACTACTTGCCAGCACCTTGGACAGCACCTGCATGTCTCGTGCCTCAGTTTCTTTATGATGAACTTGGTGTTCTAGCAGTACATGCTTTCAAACAAGTTTGTATGTAGAACCTAACATATAAAACAGATAAGGTGTGTAGCTTCTCTGGCTGAAGGGGTGTGCTAAGTCCCCTTCTCCGCCCGCCCCCCCTTCAAGCCCATTTGAACAGTGTCTCCCCCTCCCTTACTCCCCCTGAAGCTGGAACCATGCAAGAAACCCAGCTCTAGCACTCTAGGAGACCAAGATGCAGGCATTAGGTTTTTTATTCTTTAATTTCATATTGTTCTCCACACTTGTCCCCAGTCAAAATAAGCAAGGGGAGAGCTGTTGGGGCCTACCTCATAGAAATCTACTTCCTATATCATAGACTTACAAGCTATTTTAAGAACTGAAAGTGACCTCTGAGATTATCTGAGAAACTCTTCATTTCATCAGTGGTTCATCTTCTCCTGACCTGCACCTGGCCCCAATTCTATCCCATTTTTCCCTTTTTTTATTGTGGTAAAACAGACGTAACATAAAATTTACCATTATAGCCATTTTAAAGTGTACAATTCCGTGTCATTAAGGGAATCCGCCACTATCTAGTTCAGGACTTTTCATCACTCCAAATGGAAAACTTGTACCCATTAAGCAGCCACTCCCTACTTCCCTTCCCCCCAACTTCTGGAAACCTCTAATGAGCTTCTCTAAGGATTTGCCTACTCTGATTACTCCATATCAACAGAATTATGCAATATGTGATTTTCTGTGTCTGGCTTCTCTCACTTTGCATAACATCTTCAAGGTTCATCCATGCTCTAGCACGTATTAGTACTTTATTCTTTGTTACAGCTGAGTAACGTTCACTTGTGTGTATAGAGCACCTTTTGCTTACCCATTCATCTGTCCATAGACATTTGGGTTGTTTCCACATTTTGGCTATAGTGAATAGAGCTGGTGTGAACATTCATGCACACGTTTTTGTCTGGACACCTGTTTTCAATTCCTCTGGGTAATGCCCAGGCATATGATTGCTGGGTCATGTGTGTAACTCACTGAGGCATTGCTGAATTTTCTTCCATAGCCCCACCTCATTTTTCCAATATGGCATCTGTCCTGGGCAAATGGGCCCAAGCCTCCTGGAGAACGGCAGCAGCCCTGTATGTGGGCATGTGGTTGGTTATTTCTGTCCTCTCCAGGCTTTAGCTCACTGTTTGCTTGCACAGATGATGGGAATGATAATGATAATAATGATGACATAATTGTTATACTACTTCTCACAGTAACTAAGAAGCGGACAATCTTAAGATCCCCATTTCACAGATGGAAATTCAAAAACACACAGCCTTGTTTGAAATACAGGTCTACCTCTCATCCACAACCTGTGCTGCCCTAGAGGAGCCTTTCCTTCCCCCTCCCCCACCAGCCTCCAGACAGTCTGGAGATACCTCCTGCCAGGCTCCTGGTGCCTGCCTCCCAGGAGCATGCCCTAGTCTGGCTCCCGCCAGGCCATTTCATGAGCTGGGCTGCTTTCCAGTTTCTGCCACTGCATCAGGCTTCTCTGATTAGTGCCCAGCCCCTAGCTGCTGATGAGAACACCTGTGGCCAAGAGGCTTCTGGCACAGCTGAGAAGCCTCTCAGCTAGGGCCCCAGGGACACTGGGGCATGATGACTGATCCTGGCTTCCTCTCCCCTCTCTGCAAGGCAGGTCCCTGTATGTGTGGGGTCATACTGCCCATGACAGCTTTCCAGACCCTGTATATAGCCCAGGAAACTGAACCTGGGCTGGTCTTTGGAGGCTGCACCTGGGCCTTGGGGTCTGAGGCCATGTGACTACAGGAAGGCCAAAAGGCTGCCAACTATAGACAGACCCTGGGCAGGAGGCCAGCCAGTGCTGCCCTCTCTGCTCAGTTCTGCTCTGCTGTCTCAGGCACAGAGTTGGGATGGAAGCAGCAGGTCTCCCCTGTCACCCCAACATCTGCCCACAGGTGGCCCAGTCAACAGCCAGGTGCAGGGGCCTGACAGAAATTGGAGAAGGCCAGAGGGTTGGGTGGTCATGACTCTGAGGGCAGAGGGAGAAACTTCCAAACATCTACAGTCCCCAGTGAGCCAGACAGAAATGGGAGGCACTCTGGAGGCCCCACAGGCCTCCCAAGCTTGGATTTAGGGCTCAGACTGGAGCTGGAGCCCCAGGGGTTATCTGTTCTTAGGCACCAGGATGTGCTTTCTCTGTTGTGTGTGTATGAGGTTGAGAGGGGTATAAGACTCGAAGCAGTCTAGAGCATGTGGGAGGCACTCCGGGCCCCAAATCAGTGATGACCCTGGCTCTCAGACTCAACAAGGACTCCCACCAGGCTTGACTCATGGGACCAGGGTCCTCATGTGCTGGCCCCCTCTGCTGCCCCCTTCCCCAGGGTGGGATCCCCAGCTGAGTGCAAATTGCCCAGAACAACCTCCTCCCTACTCCCCAGCTGCAGCAGCTGCTCACTTAACCAGAGTCTCCGAGAGATGGTTGGGAAATGACACTGGTCTGAGCCCACTGAGCACACCTGTGGGCTTCAGGGTGGGGGTGGTGGTGGTCCTTGTGGGGCAGCTTATGCATGATCCTGAGTGCAAGCATGAAGGGGGCTTTTATCCCCTCCACCATCCCTGGTGGTAGGAGGAGGGGGCTGGGGAGTGAAGGTGGATGTGAACCTGGCTCCCTGGTGCTTTCTTTGCCTGTCACATGTATGGAGGGAAAAGTACTGTCACTCTTACCAGCTGTGTGAACTTGGGCAGGGCCTCCTATGTACCTGAGCCAGTTTCTTCCCCTGTCCTGTGGAGATGAGAAGGCAAGGACCCAGAAAAAGTGACCTTGAAGGCCAGTCAGCACTGGTTGAGTGTGCGGCCTGCTTCCTCCTGACCCCCCCAGCAGTAGAGGCCTCCACCAAGGGGAAGAGGGTAGTCTGAATGCTCTGTTCTCTGGCAGGGATCAGCCAGGCTAGAGGAGAGATGCTCTGGGCTGGAAGGAGGAGGACCCCTCAAGAAGCCTTCATTATGGTGCACATTACTTTGGCTTAAGTACATTCACAACCTGCTCGTTGGGAACCAGAAAGGCACAGACACTCCCTTCCAGGCAGCAGGAAATGGGGGGGGGGGGGGCTGAATGACATAAAAACTTGTCCCATTTCCCAGAGAGTAGGATTTGTACAATTTCTCATTTGCTTTCAAAATAGGGCCTGTCTTGTCTTTGGAGCAGGACACCATGGCTTAGCTGTGTAAGTCTAAAAGACCTTTCCTTCCAAGGGGTTCTAAGTTGGAGGCCCCTGAAATCATATGAAAAAAATTTTTTTTCTTTTTTACCATTTATATGCTGGAGTTCCATAGGTTTTAGCAGATCCCCAAAGAGGTTTAGGACTTTCCTTAACAGAAAGGTTAAGGTTCCTATTTCGGGTAGTTATAGACAAGGCCTGGATTATCAACTCCCAAGAGAAAGGCCTTGAGTTAGGCACAGGATCGGAGCCCAGGGGCCCCAGAGAAGCCGAAGAGGCAGAGCTGGGGCTGGAATCCAGGTTTCCAGACCCTGGTTGAGCTTGCTTTCTACCGCACCACACAGACCGATAGAACTGTGTGCTTATGTACATAAGGGTGAGGGAGAGAACATTTACGCATCCGAATTTAAATTCCAATTTTCACTTTGGGACTTGGATGTAAATCTGTTAGGTCTTAAGTCCAGAAAGTGATGTAATTTATTGAAGAGAATGTGGAAGCCGCTAAGCTCCCTGATAAATAAACCATATTTTCTTTATCTCAGGTCTGTAGAAACATATTTTCTAGGGACTTAGAAACCCCCTTGGAAAGCATTCGAATCTTCTCCCTGGAGGAGAGCCAAACACACAGATTTGTGTCTTTTTAAAGATATTTGACCTTTCTGGGCAAGGAAATAATGCACTCGCATGGCAACTAACCAACAACCCCCACACGGTTACCCTAATTCTTTCCAAAAAAGAAGGAAGAACTTTAGTTCCATGAGTTCTAGAGGGAGGATGTTATAGAAACGGACTTGGCATCAGAACACCCTAGATATTGCCCACATCGGCTCCCTAACCATGGACTAATTACATCATCACCATGAGCATCACTACCCGAGGTTTGGAAAGCCGCCTGCAGGTCCCAGGACTAGAAGATGGAGTCAGTCTGCTCCCATCTGTAGGCCAGAGAGACGCAGAGGGTAGATGTCTATCTCTGCTCTCCCTGAATAGGTCTGAGAAGAGGCCCCCAGGCACCTATCTCTGGTTTTCAGCTCAGTGCCTGGGCTTTGGGAGGACTGCAGGCTGCCAATGGCCATCGTCTCTGAGCTCCCACTGCCTCTAGTTGTTACTGAGCCTATTAATACTAGACACTGGGAACTAACGAGCCTACGGTGCTTTGGAACTGTGAAGAGCTCTAAAAGGATGCCTCATTATTATTGATGGTGATGATAATGTGTGGTATGTAATATTTATACACCACTTTGGCTGCTAACTTCCAGAGTGAGGAGGGAAGAATTTAAAGCCCAGCCAGCTCTGTGGGTAGCAACTGCATTCTTGACACCTCAAACAGAGTCTCTACCTCTGGTCCCCTGTGCACCACTGGTCCTTGAATTCTTTCTAAGATGGCACATCAGCAATCCAACCTTTGGAAGGTGTGGGCTCACCTCCTGCCAAGGATGCACGGGACACTGGGCAAGAATGAGGAGAGCAAGGAATAATTGCTTTCTGTGCCCACCAGCTCATCCAGCTTAGATTTACCAAAATGCTTCATCAGGCCGGATCATGTGCCAGCTCCCCTGCCTCCCCACCCTCACCAATTTTGAGACCAGACCTCCCTGGGGTTGAATCTCAGCTCTGCCATCTGTTAGCTGTGGGATGTGAGGAAAGTCTTTAATTTATGTGTGCCTCAACATTCATGACTGTAAAATGGGGATAATACCACTGACTTTATAAGTCTGTGATGATTCCAGGAAATAATGTATGTTAAAACATCACACCATGCCTGCCTGGCACATAGTAGGCCATCAATAAGTCATAGATCCTATTACACTCATAAATGTCCCCCATGCTACATTGTTGGAGGGCTAGCACCTGGGCAGAGTACCCTATGAGAATCCCTAGAGGGGGCAGTTGGGATAAGAGAATTCATCCATCAGTTATGGGGTGAAGGTCAGCAACATAGCTTTCCTACTTCCTACGCACGTATATGTTTATTTAAATTATTTCAAGACAGTTCAGAAGTGTGCTTAAACCCCTGAGTTTACCAAGTGGGAACCTTATGTAAGCTAAGATACTAAAAGACAAACATATGTAGTAATGAAAAGTAGAGCACAAACCTATTGTTAATGATAACTTTCATAAGGGAGGAATTCATGACTGTTGTTGTTCGTAGTGTTATTCTGGTCCCAAGTTCTGGTTCCTGCAGCTCACTTCACCTTCCAGGGCCTCAGTTGTGAATAAAAGAACAATTCCAGTCATTTAGAGCCTTAGATTTCAAAGCAAAGACTTGGAGGCCTTGCTGCCCCCTTGCCAGCCTCCCCCCTTCCTCCTGTGCTCTCTACCTGATGCCCTTGTGACATGACATTTGCCTGACTGAGCAGGTTCAGGTTGGAAAGGCCAAGCCTTAGAGTTCTCAAACTTGCAACAGAATGGCCCAGAAGCTTCATTAAAACATAGATCTCTGGGTCTACCCCCGGGGAGTTTCTGAGTTAGCAGGTCGGAGTCCACCCTGGATTTTGAGGTTCTAATAAGCCAATAATAATTCAATAAGATGTTGATTCTGCAGAACTTCACTTTGAGAACAACTGTCTCAGGACCATGCTTTTCACACTTGCTGCACTAAGACCACCTGAGGAGTTTGTAAAAATCTGGCCTCCCAGGCTGCAGCCCAGGTGAATGAAAGCGGTGTCTCAGAGACCAGGGTTCAGAGGCTAGGCCTTCCTCTAGCCCCTGTGCCCATGTTCAGTGCTCTGGGGTCCCCAAACTGTCAATAACCTCAGGTGGGTGGACTGGGGCTCTGCAAACCGTTTGTTAGAAGATTAGTTAGTAAATGTCCCAGGCTCTGCGGCCCACATGGTCTCTGTTGCATATTCCTCTTTGTTTTGTTCATTTGCTTCAGCCTTTTAAAATATAATTGTAGCCTATAGGCCATACAGAACCATTTTGTGGACCCCTGGAGAACAGTGAGTCATGCAACTACCAAATTTGATGATGGAAATTGCTACTTACAATTAGCATTATTTAGACAATACAGGAACACCAAGGTAGAAGGTAGACCAACTTAAAGGCATTCAAGGTACAATGTAAATGTGGCTTCTGTGCTATCTCTAACTACTTCTTCCAACAGGTCTTTATATATTAAAAAAAAAAAAAAAAGGTAGAAAAAACTCCCTTTTCAGTTCCTGGTACTAGTACTTGCTTCCTGGTACTTGCTTGGAACTTGAGGTTTCCAGAGCAGTGAAAAGCCCAGAGCTATCTGCTCTGCCATCAAGAAGTGTGAATTGCTTTCTGAGTATTTCATTTTGTTCTAGCACTTCTAGTCTTAAATTCCTGTCTCCCTGCCTCACCTCTCTCCCCACAGAGAGTGGGATTTATTTCTCCCAGAAGGCCTGGCTTCCCTAAAGCCTCTCTGTGTGCAAAAAGCACCCCAAAATGTGCAGTCACCCAAAGATCAACTCGTCCTTTGGTAACAAAGCCATACCTTTCCCCATGGCAAACCGTCCGCTTGGCTTCAGTATGAAAATGGTCATGCCTGGAACAGCTAATCAGTATCTCTGAACAGACTTAGAACTCCTACAAGCTTTTCGCTTTCCAGCATATTCCAACCCTCAGGCAAAATGGACTATTCTCACCTCTCCTCCTGTCCTTTGTTCTTTTCTTTTGAGCCTCTCAACCACTCTAGAACCTGTGAGTGAAAGATCCAAACTGACTGTTTTAAAAACATAAATGCTTTAAAGGAGAAGGATGGAGACCTGGACAAGGAAATGGAAGGCTCTGCTGTTTTCCAAAGAGAAATGACTAACTAGAATCTCAGGGCACCTGAATGGCCCGCTCATTTAAAGGATCTGTTCTGCCCCAAGTGGACCACCATCTAAAAATGTAACCAAAATGGAAGGTCAAGGGTTGAAGCCTGGGCTGACTCCACAAGCAGGCAACTGTGCAGACTCACAGTGCCCTGTGCTGACAAGGGACTGGCGCTCTGTTTAATGCTCTGCTGTTGGCATCTTGGAATTTTTAATGATTTAATCTTTGAGCTTGTGTTTTGTAAGTGAAGCCCTATGGGACAGTGGGCATCAATGTGAACAGAGAGAAATGCTCGGTGCGTGTGTCCACTGTTCCTTGCTGATCTCATTTGATCCATGATGCCCCATGTGAGAAGGGAGATGATTCATTTTCAAAAATACCAAAAAGCTGTACCGTCTAGTTAACAATAGGTTTACAACCTTTGGAAATATGTTCAAACCTGATCCCCCCCCTCCTCCCACTCCCCAATGGAGTCCCAAACCCTAAGACACTTCACTTCCTGGTTATTTTTCCCCTCTCCATTTCCTGGGCTTTTTGTGGGCTTTACAATGGGCTAAAGAAGACCCGAAGTCGCTGCCGCATCACCTCAGGGAATGTACATTGTTCCAATCAGACTCCTTTTTGCCTTACATGGGCAGAGGCGACGTCCGGGTAAGGCTGTATCCTCTGCAGGACTCAGCCAATGAGGAACCAGGGAAGGGACCTGAATACTAGGAGATAAATTGTCTGCTGTAACTGTCCCCTGTGTGCCTGTCCATCAGAAACCTGCTGTTGCAAGAATGTTGGTTAAAGCCTCACTTCACTGTGCTCTGAGTCTTGGCGTCCCTCCTTTAATTGGGTCAGTGGGCTTATTTCTCACATCCATGAGCACAGAAATCCAGGGGACCCATCAGGTGTGGAGTTCAAGGAGCTGCAAAGTGAGTGAGTACAAGATAAGGTGTTTGGTTTTTGACAGAGTAAGCAGGAGCAGATGACCCAGGGAGGTCAAGTTCTCTGCTGGAACCAGAGCTGGGTTCAAATGCAGAAGGTGAGCGATGCCTTGTAAGAAACACCAACAGCTAAGGAACCCTATGATACCCTGTCCTTTCCTACTTGGGATCCTTCCTGCATCAGTCACCTACTTGCACTGAAAAGGATGAACTAAAGGGAAGAAAGGTCCATGCACTATTGCCTTTCCTTTCAATCCTTCCTTTCCCCTTAGGCTGGAAGTGGAGTGTGACAGTGTGTTGACTGAGTATGCATGTATCGGGGAGCTTGGGGGGGCTCAGTCGGTTAAGCATTTGACTCCGGCTCAGGTCATGATCTCACTGATCATGGGTTTGAGCCCTGCATCGGGTTCTGTGCTGACAGCTCAGAGCCTGGAGCCTGCTTCAGACTCTATGTCTCCCTTTCTCTCTGCCCTGCCCCCACTCGTGCTCTGTCTGTCTGTCTCTCTCTGTAAAATAAACATTAAAAAAAAATAAAAAAATAAAAAGAATGTGCGTGTATCAAGAAGTGAAATAAAAATAGCTGAGGTCGTTTTGTGCATCATTTCCAGTGTTCTGAGAAGAACAAAACATGAGCTATGATATTTGAATTGTGTGATTTTGGTGATTCTACATAGGAGTTAAATGCTCGCATACGTGTGTTTAAAACTGGCATTGCACGATATAAAGATGAATACCAAAATGCATGCTAATCATTTAAAATTTTAATTTTTCTTTACTTGGAATGCCATTAAGTAGCAACCAAAACCACCATGACAAGTCAAGAAAGAGACCATGGAAGACAGGAAAAAGCTTTTACATTTAGTACTTTCAATGGCACTTTTTCCTGCTTTTTGAATCAGGGGGCCATATTTTCATTTTGCACTGGGTCCCACAAATTATGTAGCCAGCCCTGGTTGTGGGATTTCTCCCTGAGCACACAGTCTTAGTGATGACTGATAATCTCCCTCCGGAAATATCTATTTTGTGGACATTTACTGAACTCATACTGTTTGTTCAGCATGGTGCTAGTTGCCAGGGATAAAAAGTCAATAAACATAATTTCTATCCTCGAGCAGTGGTAAGGAATATAATTCTGAAATATAAGACATTGTTGTCCAAGTGTCAGAATCCTAGTACTTGTCTGTAGAAGGGGGTTCTGAGAGAGAAATGTCTTTACAATATTCTAAGAGCACTTATGGAAACATGGACCTTTACCTGTTGAAAAAGCTTCAGAGGTTAGCTTACCACATCTGTGTGATCAAACGGGGTAATGGAAAACTTCTCATAATTTTACAATCTGTTCCAAACCTCAGACAAACTGGACAACACCAGCCCAATCTTGTTCTTTGTTCTTTTCTGAGCCTTTAAACATACTGGAATCTGTTGGTTAAATGGTCTAGGCTGATCTTTTAAAAATGTAAATGACATAAGCAGAAAAGGTCTTTGATTAATTGTTTCCAATGGAGAAACACATTTTCATTTATATTGAAGTTTGGCTCACATGAATCTTTCAAAACTTGAGCTCCCTGTTCAAAAAAGAAGAACCTGTAAGTCAGGACACAGGTGAGAAAAACTTCAGGTTCTCACCCACTGCCATCACAGAGGGTCACGGAACTCTATTTCAAAACTTACTACTTCAAACCAGATCAGGGAATGTCAGAGCAATTTCCTTTAACATTTCCTGAGCCTCTGTAATATCCTCAATTCTTGAATTCTTGGCATTTTGCAGTAAAACTCCTTAAGCCTTTAAGAAGGGCCTGATGCGTACACAGGGCAGTGAGGTGGGAGGGAGCCGCTGAAATCCAGATGCATCCGGCCCACAGTCGTGTGTGGGGAGTGGAATGGCCCAGTGGGGAGGGAAGGGGCCCAGAGGAGAAACTGGGGGCTTGGCTGGCCCGGGCGACCCCCTCCCTCACCCCATCCCCAGATGACTGGCATGTAAGATCAGGGTTTGAAAGCACAGGGCAGCAGTCACCACCTGGTAGACCCCCTTGTCAGCGAGACCCTTCTCCAGAGTGCTCACCTTGGGCAGCCCACACACTCCGTGCCCCTCTATGAATTTGAGCTCTCCAGGCCTAACTCAGCCATCCGTACCCAGGCCAGCCAGGAGTTAGAGATCCTTTCTTTGGTGGGCAGATGAGAAAACTGAACCTCAGTGAGGTCACGTAACACATGAAAGGTCACCCAGGAGGAAAGGGCAGGGCCGGGATTCCAGGCTGGAGTGTCTGACCCAGAGCTGGGCTCTCTGCCCTCCACCGCCCCCTGCCTCACACCGCTTTTCCTTCCCCTCCCTGAGCTCCAGCTGTGGCTTGGGTGAGCGCCACACCACACAGCTTCCACTCAGCTGTTTTTCTCCTCTCTTCCCTGGGGGTTTCTCAACAACTAGATGCTTGGAGGTTAAGTATTGGCAGGCCTGGAGGCTCATAATAGGTGCCAGGTGAATATGTAGGCGCCAGGTAAATATGTGCATATTGATAAGCCCTCCCCTCAACCAGGCAACAGACAGCACACCCCCTTGTAAGTACAAACCTCATGAACCTAGGAGCCCACAAGAGTCCGCCAGAGCAGGGACGTCTACAAGAAGCAAGGTCAACGGTCCGAAGGAATTAACAGAGGGTTCTCTTCTGGGTTCTATCTCCTCCCTCCACTTCTCTCTGTAGTCTCCCTCCTCAACTACGCTCCCAAAACAACCCAACAAAACAGCTGAACCTCCTTCTCCATCGATGGGAGTGCTATTAATATATATTATTATTACTATATGTTATATACTGTTAGTATGTACTATTGTATACTATATATACTATTACTATTACATACTATTTATAGTACTATATATATTATTATACACTATATATTACTATAGATACTATATACTACATATATAGTATATAATAGTAATAGTACTATAGTGTATAATAATATATGATACTAATAGTATATATTATAATATGTAATATAATTACACAACATATATACATATTAATAATGTACAATATGTATTAATATGTATAGCATATATTGTATTATATATTACATATTATATCCTAAGCAACATTAATATATCTTACATAATTATATATATATATAAAATATTGTGTTATATAATATTATAGTATACTATACAGTATACTAGTTTGTGGTATACTAACTCCCATGGGAATTAATAAAGGTTGTGGTAAACAGGTGTTCTACACCCAAAACCCAGGCACAGTGCTGGACATGGGAGTCACAATGCCAGCTGCAAACATATCTACAGGAAGAGACAGCGGGAGCGGCTGTTTTACGTGGGGCTGACAAGGCTGCTGTAAATACATGTCGGGGCACACCATCACGTCGCTGTCTAGGTTCAGGAATCACTCAGAGAGAGGGCTCCTGTCCACTGCCAACTACTCAAGAAAAACCATGCTGAGTGGACATCTGCTGGGGAGGAGGCACATCTGGGCGGTCTGCCTGGGAGGACAATGCCAGACACGGTCACCCTGAACAGGCAGCTCTCAAATATCAGAGTGCGGCTTATCCACTCTGCAGTACTCGGTGTCGCCTCCCGCTTATCTCACACACGGTTCACAGTTCCCATGTGCCCCTTGTTGCCGTACTGTGTGCAAAACCATTTTCATATTAACCTTGTCCAAAATGTGAGGAAATTAAGCCGGCTGCAGAACAAACAGCCCTGTGACGCCTTCCATGGCCGGGCAGGAACGACGTGTGGGACCTGAGTGTCCGAACCCAGTGTGCACTACTTCCAGTTCGGTACTATTATTTCAAGCTGGAGTTGCACAGGCGCCCAGGAGTCTTCTGCCACAATGGTTTTCCAGTTTTATTTTAGTGGGAGGGCCCTTTCTTCAAAGGAAATCCTACCTGGAAGGCAGCCAGTAACCCAGATTAACCCCCAGCTGTTGCAGCGAGGGACCCAGGGCCCTGCTCACGGGGCTTGCTCCTCTCCCAAAAGCTCCAGGGAGCACAATATGAAAAGCAGCCTGCCATTCCTTGCTTACTAAGTTATTTGCTCACTGACACAACGTTTCTCGAGTACCTACTGTGTTCCAGGTGCTGGTGAGCCAGCAGGGAAGAGGACAGGGGAAGCCCCTGCTTTCCTGAATCTCCCAATGTGGCTGGATGTAGCAGAGCTAAGTTCAGATGATGGAAAGTGCTATAAAGGACTAGGGCCATGTGACTGTGGGCCAGGAGAAAGCTACTTAATTTTTTAATTTTTTTAATGTTTATTTTTGAGAGTGAGAGAGACAGAGCATGAATGGGGGAGGGGCAGAAAGAGAGGGAGACACAGAATCCGAAGCAGGCTCCAGGCTCTGAGCTGTCAGCATAGAGCTGGATGCAGGGCTCGAACTCATGGACCGCGAGATCATGACCTAAGCCAAAGTTGGCCACTTAATCGACTGAACCACCCAGGCGCCCCAGGAGAAAGCTACTTTAGTTGGGGGTATCGGGAAAGGTCTGTCTGAGGAAGCAAAATGTGAACTGATGGCACAACAAGAATCTGGAAAGATGCCCTGATTTTGACCAATGAGGAAGCAGACCCAAAAGAGGTGAAGTGACTTTCTCCAGGTCACCCATCAAGTCAGAAGCCCGAGCCAGTCCTTGACCCTGGGTTTTCAGGGCTCTCTCTTTTCACAGTGTTTACTAAATAGCCACTGCATGCAAACAAGGCAGGAGACATCCAAGTGCCCACAAGCCACCAACCATGCCCTGGGGTTCGGGGCTGTCCGTCATGACTCCTGGCACCCTCTCAGCCCTGCTCAGCCAGTTAGAGTCTGGGAGCGCTGTACCCCAGCAGACAGCACCATGCAGTGGACATCCCAGACCCATGACCTTAGTTGGGAAAGATTCCTCCTCTCCTATCTCCCTGGCGGCAAACTGTGGAAAGTGCTCCTTACTGCTTCTATTGTTGGCAAGATGGTGGCTCACCTGGAGGAAGGCTACCTGGAAAGTCAAGCTGCTGTGGGGTTAAATGACTTAAAGACCGGCCAAGTCAGTTTTCTTCTTATAGAAGCATTCACAAAACCTCCGGCATCACACACGGGTATGTAGATATGTCACACACCAAGAGTCCAAAGCCAGGCTCCAGGCATGTGCTCCTATGATGCTGAGCATCAAGGGAAGCAGTATGCAAACGGCTTCCTCTCCTACCCCCAGGCAAACAGCCCCAGGCTCCCCAAGTCTCGGAGTGTTTGCCTTTCACCCTCGGAACCGAATGCTGTCCCAGCACTGCGCAGGCATTAGCAAATTTGAGCTTCTAGTCACCTCACGAGGTAGGCAAGACGACAATTATTAGCTCCGTTTTGCACACAAAGCAACTGAGCCCCAAAGCAACCTGTGCAGGGAACATTGCTAGTGACGTAGTAACAACCACTGAATTCTGATGCAAACCCAGGGCTCCAGACCCCAAAGGTAGCTATCATCAAAACGCTCACAAATTAAACAGAGTATCCACCCTCGGTCTCTCTCTCCCCCCCTTCCGTCTACATCTTATGCCTTGGAGGGTACTTAGGGGTATTTCTAGAAGCTGTCTCTTCTCTCTGAGCCACTGCAGTCTCATCATGCGTGCCCACCTGCTGGTGACATCTAAAGCAATTCAGACCCAAGCTGAGATGCTCTCCTGCCCCTGCAGACTGACCCCTTCTTTCATATTTTCCAGCCAGTTCACACTTGTCAACACTGCACACATCACTGGTGAAAACAATGCACCCTAGAACCATCCACATCTTCCTTCTTCCCATATCAGACCAGCCAACTGCACCTGCAGGAATGGACAGGCAAACACAGGTGACAGGGCCCGCACAGCCATGTCCCCGCAAATACACAGATGTGCCCCCATAGTACTCGTGGACAATCTGCTGCAAAGACCTGCGCATGCAGAAGACACACCAGCTGCCAGCATTTAGCAAACTCTGTTTTGCACGAGGTACGGGGCCAAGCTCCACACAATTCTAGCTAGGATTATTCTGGACCGGTCACCCTGGGTTTATGCATAAAAGCCAGCTACCAGAATTCAGGTGACATTTTGAGGAGAGGTAGACTGGCACTGAGCACGCTAGGCGGCACGAGCCACTCAGAAGCCCAGAGCTCCCTCCCAGGGCCCTAAGTGCAGAACGGCACACTGGACAGTATGATTAGGGGCACAAACGCTGCGGCCCCGGCCGACCCCAGTGCGTGCACGCGCCCATCCCGAGGGACCGGAGGCCCCCTGCCCCCACCCGCACCCAGAGTCCGCTCGACCCCGCCAGCCCAGGCCCCGCCACCGTCTGGCTCAGAAAGGAGGCGGGGGCGCGGGTAGGGAGGTGGGGGCGCTCCTCCGCGCGGGGCTGGGGCGCGACTGGCGGGCAGGGCCCCCTGGTCCCCGCGCGTCCCCCCCCCCCCCCCCCCCCCCCGCGCTTCTCCACCCCCCCCCCCCACCCCACCCCGGCGCTTACCGGGCCTCCCGCAGTGGGGCTCCTCACGCAGCGACGGGACCCGCAGCTTCCCGAGGCGCCGCGGCGCTCGCCTGGGCACCCCCGCCGCGCTCCGGGCCCTCCCACCTTCAGAGGGTCAGGGTGCGGGCGGCCCGGCTCCAGCCCAGCACCCCGGGCACTTCCTGCCGGCCCGCCCCGCCCCGCTTCCCGAGCGCCCACCCTCCCGGCTAGCCCCGCTCCGATTCCCGGGCTCCGTTCCTCCCAGCCGGGCTGGCCTCGCCCAGAAGCCCTGAGCTGGGCCGCCTCTTTGTTTGGGAGTTGGCCTCTCTTCAGTTCGGAGCTCACAGAGCCAATTAAGTCGGAGTTAGGGGCAGCTGGGTTGTTGCCCGGGGATTCTTGCCGGGAGGGGAGGGGCGGCTCACAATCTCGCGTCTGCCCGCCGCTCCCGGGCCTCCCGCCCTGGGGCCTCTCTCAGGTCTTGCTTTTCCCTAGTTTCCTCCATGGCTCAGGTCCTGGGAGACATTGGCCTGTGGGGGCTCCCAGGGACTCTAGGCACAAGCCCCTCTGATCCCAAAGAGCCGCCCCTCTCCCTAGGCAGATCCCCTGTGCATAGGGAGGACTCCCATCACCGCCCTGTCCCAGTGAGAGTGTTGTGGACCATGGGCTTTATATTTCCTGGGCCCAGGGAGAATCAAGACCTCTTCCTAGACTGGAGGCAAGAGGAAGGATGGACAGATCCCTGGCTGGGCCCTGGCGGAGAACAGGTGCAAAGCTGCCACTAACTGGCTGTGTTCTAGCTGTGGAGCAGATTATTTCTCAAAGCTACAAAGGCCCCTGCTTATCCAGCCATGTGCTTCTGGCACTTGACTGCTGCGAGCAAGGTTACCCATTTACCAGGGTGCTAGGTCAGGGAAGACACTGGAGGCTGGGATTGCTGACGGAGGCATGGCAGTAGAGAAAAATCAGCAGAGCCGACAATGGTCCGTGTGAGAGGAAGACCTGAAATGGGAGTGAATGCAGAAGATGCGGTGGGTGTGGGTTCTACAGAGCTTGCTGTGTGTGGTGTACATGGAGGGGTAGAGAGGGGGTCTGAAGAAGGACCATGGTGGTGCTGTGAGTGTGGAAGTCTGAGAGCAGACTCTGGGTGATGTGAAGCTGAGTTTGGACAATGTGGAGAGGGCAGGGCTGAGGACAGAGCCCAGGTAGACGTTTGAAAAGGAGCCAGAGAAAGAAACTGATGCCATCCAGGAGGGTCAGCACTGTGCAGGACACCCAGATCCAGGAGAAGAGTGCATGTTCCATAGGAGCCCGTGCTACAGGGACACCAAAGGGGAGGGTGCCCAAGAAAACAGGGTTAGACTTAGAAATGAGATCTTTGGGAGACTTTTGAGAGGGTCATTTCAGTAGTGGGGACTGTAAGCCAGATAGCCCCTCCTTGGGGCATCTGGTCCAATCGGTTGATGCAGGACTACAAAGACACATCCGCTTCCTTTCATACCAGAGGTCCCTAAAGGGCTATCCCAGCTCCTAGGTTCCCCAAGGGATCAGCTGAGGCCTCTGTGGAAACTGCATCTCAGTTCAAGTTCACTCTCTGTCTGGTCTCACTTCCTCACTTTCTTATAGGAGTTGTTCCCAAGACTATCTCCCGATAGACCTCCTACCCACCGATCTCCATCTCTATGCAGAGCCTGTTTCCCAGAAATCCAACCTGAGGTGTAGAGTCAGAGAGAAAGGGAGAGTGAAGCAAAGGGGGTAAAGACAGAGGGCATGAACATCTGTCACCAGCATTCGAGAGGGAAGGTGGAAGACATGTGGCAGCAGAGAGACCCGGCAAGAACAGACAATGATGGCCTCTCCTCCTGACCTTCCTCTAAGACCTCTAATGAAGCAGACCTCTCATGAAGACCTTCACCTCTACTGAAGCTGTTTCAAGAGACAGAAATTGTCAGAAAAAGTCAGGGAAGGTGGGGTTAAAGGAAAAGACTGAAATGGGGAGGGACAGGAGAGCTCTTCGTAGTAGAAATGGGTTTTCCAAAGCAGGGTAGAGGAGGTAAGTGGGGAGCAGGATTAGGGAGAGAGAATACTGTCAGTGGGGTAAGGGTGAAGGGAAGTGCGTGTTCCCAGTGTCAGTAACATTAAACCAGAAATTCAGAAAGAGAGGGCTGGAAAGTGTTCTGGAGGGACCTTGTAGCAATATGAGAGGGTGAGTGATAAATGAGGCTCTGGACCAGGATATCCCGTCTCCAGCACTATCCCTGGGAACATTAAACATCTAGAGCAAAGAACCCATAGAGATATATACAATTTAAAATTTCCCAGGAGCCACATTTAAAAATGTAAAAAGAAGAATCAGGTGAAATTAATTTTAATGATACAACTTTATTGAACACAATATATCTAAAGTATGTTCATTTCAACATGCATCAGTATAAAAATTATTAATGAGATATTTTGCGTTTTCTTCCTACGAAGTCTTCCAGCTCTGGTGTGTGTTTTACACTCAGTGCATCTGAGTTTAGATGCTACATTTTCATTGGAAATCCTTGATCTGCATTTAGAGTTCATAATGTGTATGGTTGAAGAAGTAGTTATAAATCTCACTTGCTTCGTACATACTTTTGCTGTCCAATAACCAAATTGAATGGTCAATTTTAAAACTTAAGTTTAATTAAAATTAATTGAAACAAAACATTTCGTCTTTCTGCTGCACTTAGCACATCTCAAGTGCTCAAGAGCTACACATGTGCAGTGGCTTCTGCACCAGACCCCACAGGTCTAGAATCTGAACTCCTGCACTTGTAGCTTTTGTTTTGTTTGGTCCTCCCTTTCTATGAAGGGATGGCCCCTGCCCCACCACTGCTCCACTCACAAGATCTCCCTCTGTGCCATTTTATTTCACAGAACACACTTGAAGACGATGAGGAAGAAGGTTGAGAATCGAACGTCTGTGGGAAGGGAACTGGGGGTTTGGCTTGGGCTAGATGAGGAGGGAAGAGAGAGGGACACGAGTTGGAAGTCTTGCGTTCTGTTCTTCTGTGTTCATAAGAAGAATGTTGTGATTTCTTTGCCCAGAGATTGCAGAGAATGGAGGAGACAGCTCTTGTTGTCATGGTCTCCCCTTTCAGTGGTTTCCTTGAGTCTGAGCACTGGCCGAGTCACAAGCGCTTGGTGTGGCTGTTAGGTCTGGCCCTTGAGTTTTGCATCTGCAAAATGGGGAGAGTGGTCTCTTATTTTGGAAAAAAAATGGGAAGGACTGTGGAAACCTAAGTATGAAGCTACCGTGAGGGAGGAGTTTTCGTCCCAGATTTGGAGACCCGTGCTTCTCCTCCAGGTCTGTAGCACATGCTCTGCCCCTGGCTGGGTGCCAGGAGCTTCTGCCTTGACCCTGCCTTACAGCTGATAGAGCAATCCAACATGGGAAGCTGGAGTAGAGAGCTTGTAGACTTTCTGGGATGTGTAAAAATAATGGTAGTAACACTTAGACTTCCTTTGCTCTAAAATGGCCTATACCGGGGTGCGTGGTGGGGCTCAGTGAGTTGACTTCAGTTCAGGTCACGATCTCACAGTTTGTGAGTTCGAGCCTGTGTCAGCTCTGCGCTGATAGTGTGGAGGCTTCTTGGGTTTCTCTCTCCCTGTCTCTCTGCCCCTCCCCCACTCTCTTACTCGCTCACTCTCAAAATAAATAAATAAACTTAAAAAAATTAAAAAATAAAATGGCCTATACCTATTACTTGGAGTTACAGGGTAGGTCTTGTGCGATCCCCTCCAGGCCAGCACAGGGCCTGATATCCTGGCTCCCCCATCACAGTATCTATATCCATTCCTAGAAATAGAATTTCTATATTTATTCCTCGAAATAGAAGAGAGTCACAGAAAATACCTTTGTGTGTGTGTGTGTGGATATACACATATACAACACACACACAGACACCCACCGCACCAAAGGGTATTGGTGGCATCCTCAGGATGTATGGCACATTCGCTTAGCGTAGCTTCCAGGTTGTACCATCACAGGTCGGGAAACCTAAAACTTGGATTACTCCATCCCCTGAGCACAAGCCTGTCTTTCCAAACAACTTCCAGTCACCACCTAGGAAGATTGCACAAAAACGAACGAACCCTTGACAACCTCTACTCCGGCCTGCCTGACACTCCTGCTTGTTTGAGCGATGCTGCCGTGCTGATGTGGCCCTGATGAGAACTCTTCATACAGACTCTGAGTCACTCCCAGGAAAAACATCTATGTTCTTGGTAGAAAAGCCTCAGGTAGAAGTCAAGCCGATCCGCATACACATCCCATAGTGTGTCTGACTCAGCCTGTTTCCCCTTTAAGTCTTTAAAATGGGGGAGAAACTCTTCCTGAGAGTCTTTCTACCCTCTTAGAGAGTGGAGACTGGCCTCAGTTTCATCATCCCTGTGAGAAATGGAGGTTCATAGCGTCTGGTCAGCACCTTTCCTTTTCCAGAAGGAATAGCAAATGATCAGATATCACATATTGATCAGTTTAGATTAGCTTGAATTCAGCCTGCATTTGACTATGAACTTGATGACTTAACCTACTCATTTTTGCAATGATATCTGGCATTTAATAGGAAGTGGTAGAGAAACGATTGTGGAATTGAACTGTACAAGCTCAGGTATGAGTCCCATGAGAGCGATGTTATACTAGATGTAGGAGTTTTCAAACTGTTGTGAGGTATACTAATGGCATCAAGAACATTAGTTGCGCTAATTAGTGCTTGAAATAATTATCGATCTTCATTAACAGTGTTGAAATAATTGCTTAGATGTCAAACTGCTCGAAATGCTCTCCTGACATCCTACATGAAGGACTTTACAGCCTGGTTCTCTCTCAGGAAAACATTATTTCAGGCAAAACATAGAAAAACACATCTAGGATACAGAAAACATAAGTACAGACAGCTGAACAAATATATAAATAACATGCAAAATGACACTTAAATATTCACAGCTTGAATTTTTTAGTCTGTGTAGCACATGGGACTAGTCCTCCTTCATCTTCCTGAAGTTTTCTAGAGACTCTGCTTCTGTAGCTGGGGCATAGGCTTTCCAGGTATCCAAGGTCACATACTAGGGAGGAAGAGAAGACTGGATAAACGTGAATTTTCCTGGAAAATCTATGTTAAAATTTATTTTGGGGGAATAACGGATGAGGTTTTTAATATTTTCAAAAGTGTAACATCTGTATATGCTTATTATAGAAAAATTTGATTGATATAAAACATTAAGACCATAAAATCATCTGAAATTGTAGCCATCTGAGATAATCATCGTATTATTTTGGTAAACACCATTTCAGTTGTGTGTGTGTGTGTGTGTGTGTGTGTGTCTGTGTGTGTCTGTGTTTGTAACCAGGTTTGCTTTGTTTTAGAATATATTCTAGCCATCTTTTTATGTCAATGGATTTAATAATATATTGCATCATTTTTTATATATGAAGTATGGATGTACTACAATCTGTTCAATCAATCCCCTACCCCCTATTGATGGATGTTTGGGATGTTTTCAATAAACAAAAGTATTTCTAACATGGTTATGAAAACTTTTATCACATATATCTTTGCCTACCTATTCAATTGTTTCTTTATGGTAAATTTCTAGGGATGGAATAACAGAAAATGCCATTTTTTTTATTTTGCAAATAGACGTACACACATACAGAAGTATATACACAGATATATATATAACGAAATGCATGGGAAAAGTTGGTAGAATATGTTTCAGCTGTACAGTCATTACCTTTTGGCAGAGGCCTAGGGTTGGAGGTGTAGTTAAAGAGGAATTTGATCAAACCTATCGTGTTAGTTTTTCACAAGGAGAAAATATCATGTAGCTTAAACTTAGTTAAAACTAAAAGTGACAATAACAACGACAACACAAGGGCAAGATAAAGTAATTATCAGTTGACAATCACATATCATTGGAAATAAAACTGTCTTCTTTCTTCTGCTGAAGAAAAATTCAAGGGAAATAACAGAAGAATAGAAATAAGATATATAAATTGCAAACTGCTGAAAGAAAAAAAAAAAGGAAACACAACACCTAACATTTGGATTAATCCAACAAAAGTAAGGAATCAGAGGAGGAATAGAAACAACAAGAAATTATAGTGGGGTGCCTGTGGCTCAGTCGGTTGAGTGCCCAACTCTTGATTTTGGCTCAGGTCACGATCCCAGGGTCGTGGGGTCAAGCTTGGTGGGGTGAAGTCCACACTCAGCGCTGAGCCTCCTTGAGATTCTCTCTCTCTCTCTTCTCCTGCCCCTCTCCTCTGCTTATGTTCTCTCTTTCTAAAATTAAAAAAAAAGTATAGTAAATAAAAGTTTCAAGTATATGGACATAATAAGTTCAAACACTCCAATCCTCACAATTTCATGTGATTTGGTTGAAGTCCGAAGTCTCCATTAAAAGGTAGCAACTCTCACACTGGGTAACAAAATAAAATTCAGTTAAATGTTGTTTAGAGGGTCCAAATGTACAAATTTCCAGTTATAAATAAAAACGCCATGGGGCACCTGGGTGGCTCAGTTGGTTGAGCGTCCGACTTCAGCTCAGGTCATGATCTCACAGTTTGTGGGTTCAAGCCCCACGTCGGGCTCTGTGCTGACTGCTTGCTCAGAGCCTGGAGCCTGCTTCAGATTCTGTGTCTCCTTCCCTCTCTGCCCCTCCCCTGCTCACGCTTTGTCTCACTCTGTTTCTGAAAAATAAATAAAATGTAAAAAAAAAAAAAATTAAAAAAAAAAAGCCATGGGGATGTAATGTATAGCATAATTAATACTTGGTTGCATATTTGAAAGTTGCTAAGAAAGTAGATCTTAAAATTTCTCATCACAAGAAAACGTTTTTTTCTAACTATGTTAGGTGACAGGTATTATTAACTAGACTTCTTGTGATGATTGTTTAGCAATATATACAAATAACGGATCATTATGTTATATATCTGAAACAAATAGAATGTTATAATGTCAATTGTACCTCAATTAAAAATGTGATATATGCAGGCATTTTTTAATGACATGGGGACTCTCAAACAAGTTGTAAAAAGGAGACTTCTGTACCCCACTTTTTTCCTGTTATTAGGGATACTTTGAGGACAAAATGTTGAAAATTCAACTAAAAAAAGATTTTTGATGCCTTGAATTGGCCTCTTATTCTCCCCTATCCCCCATCCTTTGCTCTTAACCAAAGAAATAAATCCAATTTCAATAAAGATAGAATGCTCTAATAAGCCTTCTGGTTTCCCTCAGCCATAAGGCTGGTCCTCTGGGTGGGTGACCTATACGAGGTCCCATGCTTCAAAGGGACCTGCACTTCATTTAATACTTGGTGGTTGCTGTCTTGAAATTCTTAATACTTTTCAAACAAGAGGCCCCACATTTTCATGGGTCACATAAACTAGGTAACTGATCCTGAAGATAGGCTTCTACCTAGCAGAGCCGGGTCCTTGATATTTCTGCCAACTACTTAGCAGTTAAGGCTAAGTAGATTAAGGATTGTGACATTTTGTTGACCCCACAGAAATTTCCATCATGTGTATCTTCAGAATAATCTTACTTTTTCTGCAGGGATGGGGTTGGTGTTTGAATTTGGGGGAAGAATGTGGGCCACATTCTTAATATTCTTTTGTGAGATGGCCTCACCTTAACCTCTTGACACTCTCAGACTCATTCTAACCTCTCCAGCCATATCACTTCATGCAGTTCAGCACACAAAACTTGTTCTTCCTTCCATACATTTGCCCAAGTGGCTCCCATTACTTGGAAGCCTTTCTTGCCCTGTATACTTGGTGAACTTCTACTCAACCTTCAAACCTTGTTTTAGTATCACCCCCTCTAGGAAGCCCTCCTTGGCCTCTCTAGGTAGAACTAAGTGCCTTGCCTTTATTGCTCTCATGTCTCCAGTAAGAACTTAATCATGGAGCTGGAATTATTTTCTTATACATTTCTTTTCCACTGGGGATTGGTGATTTCCAACATTTTTTTTTATATATATAGTTTTATTAATTTTACCGTGTGTGGCACACTTGAAGACATTAAAATACTAAAAACACATTAAACAAATTCAGCAGTTACTGCTGCAGTATAACTGGGTCTTGCAGTGACTATGAAAGCATCCAGGGTTATCACACTATCATTTGGTCTCCCTCTAATACTAGTGGGCTGTTATGAATACCTGTGGTTCTTGTATATCTCACATGGTACATTTTCTTATGTTCCAATAACCACCAAGTTGGTTAGATTTTACATTTTGTACCTTCTGTCATAGCCAGCTTACTCCACTCTCCACTGTCATGTGACATTTTAGGGCTGTGTTCCATTTGACGGACACTGCTAACATGCATTTTGCATTAGAGCAAAAGTATGCGTTAGACAGTGATTGAAATTTGACGTCTTATTGTGACTGTCAGGATCCATTGTACGGATTGTTCACTGTACCAGAGTGCTTGATTGAAAAGGCAAAGGGAGACCAACAGCCAGCTATAATCTGCTCACTGATGAGGTTGTTGGGGTGACAGTGTGGTTTGCGGGGTACAGAGCTGACGAACAAGAAAGAATTCTTGAAGACATGTTTGGTGCAAAATGGTGGTTTTATTAAAGCACGGGGACAGGACTTGTGGGCAGGAAGAGCTGCCCAGGATCATGAGGAGAGACTGGTTATATACTATGGAGTTGGGAGAGGTAAAGTCCAGGGGAAGTTTCCAGGGAGATTTTCATATGCTAAAGAAGACTCCCAGGATAGTGGAGGCCTAACTATTGTCAAGCTAAGGTTGTTTTTCCCTCTAGCAAAGCATTAGTATTCAGACCAGAGGGAGTTCCTGGAGAAACTTTTTATTCTGCCAGCCTCAAGTATTTGTCAATGGACTGCAGGTTATAAGAACATTTAGTTCTATCTGCCATTTCCTTCTGCCTTCTTTTCCCACATCACTATGGAGGGGTGATGGTGGGCTCCTGGAAAAGGAGTTTATAGGTTTCTAGAGATTAAGCTATTTAAAAAATTTTTTTATAATGATTAAGACAAATTTTAATGCTTATTTTTGAAGGAGAGAGAGACAGAGAGACAGAGAGACAGAGAGTGAGCGGGGAGGGGCAGAGAGAGAGGGAGACACAGAATCTGAAGCAGGCTCCAGTCTCTGAGCTGTCAGCACAGAACCCAACGTGGGGCTCAGACTCAAACTCACGAGCTGTGAGATCATGACCTGAGCTGAAGTCAGATGCTTAACCAACTGAGCCACCTAGGCGCCACTGGAGATTAACCTATTGATAAGATTGCCTTTTTTCTTGTGACTTACTAATACATTTGCAGGTAGATGGAGACTCAGGTCTGGCAGGACTATGATCTCTATCAGTTAACCATTTGTTTTTCCCCTTTCCTTTGTTCTTGGTCAGCCAGGAGTGCCCCAGGAATATTACACCTATCCCACCTTGGGGCGGAGGTGGGGTGTTTATGGCTGTCAGCTTGCCTTAGGCTCCCTCATCACTCACCAGACTGTGTGCCCGCCAGACTGCACCTGCCCAGAAGGGGTCCTGCAAAAGGTGCCATTTGGACTTAATGGGTGCTCTGGCTAAGGACACCCCAGGGTGGTCCAGCAGGTCAGTGGGGACTGCTGGAAAGCAAGGACTTCATTCTATTCATCTTTACTTCTCCAGCACGTAGCACAGTGATGGACAATAACAGACTGTTATAAATGTGGAATAAATTATAAAGCAATCAAGAGACTCTGCTGATAGCATGCAGTATGATTTGGGCTTAGTCTAAAACACTGTTAACATGAATTTCCCAAATCTGGTCAGCTGGGGCAGTGGCTCTATGTATGCACGGGATACGCTGGGGTGATGTGAAGTTACAGCTACCCCGCCCCAGCCCCCCAAGCATCGTGCAAAGCCCTGGATCCTCCCCTCCTTGCTGAAATCCACCAAAATCCCTGGGGGTATGTCAAGCATTTAGTGATCATTCATCAGGTGCTCTGCCTCTGAAAGAGGCTGGGAACCACTGCACCCATGCATACACTTCTTACCAAACAGGGATCCCTGCAGTCTGTCTCCTGCCCCATTTCCTACCGGGCACACAGGCACACGTGTGATGAGCACCACTTTAGAAATTAGCACTTGCTGGGGCGCCTGGGTGGCTCAGTCAGTTGAGTGTCCAACTTTGGCTCAGGTCTTGATATCCCGGTTCTTGAGTTTGAGCCTTACGTCAGGCTCTGTGCTGACAGCTCAGAGCGTGGAGCCTGCTTTGGATTCTGTGTCTCCCTCTCTCTCTCTGCCCCTCCCCACACATCCTCTGTCCCTCTCTCAAAAATAACAATAAATGTTAAAAAAAAAAAAAACTAGCAGTTGCTGAGAATTTTAAAAATTTAGAGCTGGAAGATGGCTTAAAGGTTGTCTAGTGTGGTATCATTTCCCATCAGGAGAGGGATGTGATCCCACCCAGTTGGTGTTGGTAGAACAGCAGCTAGAGCCTGGTTAGGACTACCTCCCTCCTGCAAGTCGTGTATATGCCCCTCTTCCTTCCTTTCATCCAGGTCCATAGCAGCTCCCCTCTGCCACCTCCCCTTCCAGGAGCTGCTCTCCTTAGCCGTTCTCCAATCCTACTATCAGATATGAGAGAGCCCACCCAGGAGAGGTGAGAATAGGCAATGGCAAAAAAAGGTTTATCTTCTCTTCCTACCTAGAGCTGGCCTGGGCCTCTCTCTGCAGATGTCACATTGTCACTGCTGGGTTTTGTGCTAATGAAGAGTGCTTTTGGCAGTACTCACAGGTTAGAGGCTGGGGGCAGGTGGAAGGTTGGCTGAGTGAGGAGACTAGAGGTATAGTCCTGTGAGCAACTTGGATCTGACTTTATGTCAAGTGCAGCATCCAGAAAGAAAATCCACATGATTTCTTCAATGACATTATTCCTACCACATTCCTCATCTTGTCTCAAGGGTTTGTTTCTGAGACCTGGAGGGGAGAAATGTCAGGGGCTAGCAGGCAGGATTTGTAAAGAAGTCTTTTGGGAGCCCTGCATGTGGTCTGGCCCTGCCCCAGGGTCCGTGTCCATAGGGGATCAGGCAGGGGTTAGGGCTTTTCCTTCATTATCTCAGCCACTCTGTTCCCAGTCTGGCCTGGAGGTCTGCCAGTCTGCTCTGGGACCCTCCAAGGATATCTGGGCAGCAGAGCCCATCTCTGGGGGCTCATCTGGGGATTCCATGGGCAGTGTGCTTCCACCCATGTGACAGATGGGGGACACCGAGACTTCCGGAGAGAGGAAACAATTCCCAAAGGTTATAAAAGGAGTGAGATCTTGTGTGACGACCAGACCAGGAATTTCCATGCTCCTTCCTATCCGGTGCCCTGGCTCCTGAGTCCTACTTGATTTGAGGTGATGCTCTGAGGGTTATCTGCTTGCACTTGGGCTCACAGAGTTTGGAGGCATAGAGTTGGGAGGGAAGGATAAGGGGTAAGAGGGTGAGTCCCTGAGCACATATTTGTTCGAAGAGAGGTAAGAGAGACGAATGAGGTCAGGGGGCAGTGGAAGTGTGTCACCCTCCATGGCGGCCCTTGGCCATCTTAAAGCTTCAATAGAGAGGCTTTCTCTGACCCTCATGATCTAAATGAAAATCCCTCCCTTATTTTCTCTGCTCTTTTCTGTTATAGTTCTTATTACAAATTGTAGCTGTCTATTTCGTTGTGTGTTTTTGTTGTTCAACATCTGTCCAGCCATTAGACTATAAAGTCCATAAAGGCAGGGAACATATTGGCTGTTTGTTTGCTCCAGGGCTCAGCAATGGCTGGTGTATAGCGGGGATACAATAAATATTTGATGAGAGAATGAATATTGTTTTTTTAAGCATTTATGATTCGGCTTGGACAATGATATCAACCAAAATAGCACTGACCATTGTATAGCTCCAACAGGCCTCTGAGTACTCCTCATTAAGTACCTGTTTACATAAATATAAATGATATAAATGAGGTTTTGAATCATCCATGATTTTTTTCCCTAAGCACTGGGGCAGAGAAGCAAGGGATTCATGTATTTTTCAACAGACCTGAGTTAATTAAAGGTACAGGTTATTTTAGGTTTTATTATTCCACGTATTTACTTTACTGCTTAGTTAATGATCCGGTCTTAGACGTAGTGATTTGTAGTTTGTCTGTCTTACTTTTGTGCAGAAAATGGTGCAGAAGGGGTTTTTACTTTGATCCTTTGATAGGAGTACGTAAAGGTTGTGTCTTTGAGAATCACGAGGGACTAAAAAGCCGGGCCCACTAGGCACAACTTCAGAGGATGCTGTTTGTGTTGTAGTTTAGGCGAAAGGCACCCTTGACGTTGGGTGCAGCCCACACAGCTGCAGGGAGAGCCCCAGCTTTAGGGTTTGATGGGCATGTGCCCCAGAGTGTCGGCATCACTTGACTGTTCACCCCCCTCTTCTTATTCTTACGCCCTTTCTGTTCTTTCCACAGTATCCAGAATGATCTATTCAAAGCTTAAGTGAGACCATGGCATTGTATAGTTAAAACCGTCCAGTGACATCTTATTATATTAAGAACAAAACCAAAATCTCTCTCCTTGGCTTAGCTACGGGGCCCTATAGGATCTGTCCTTGGCCTGCATCTCCTACCTTGTCACCTTCTTCTCTCCCTTGCTCCCTGAGCTCAGGCCCCAGGGGCCTCCTTTCTCTTCCTCATTAAAAAATTTTTAAAAAAAAAATGTTTATTTAGTTTTGAGAGAGAGAGACACAACAGAGAGAGAGAGGGAAACACAGAATCCAAGCAGGCTCCAGGTTCTGAGCTGTCAGCACAGAGCCTGATGCAGGTTTCAAACCCACAAACCATGAGATCATGACCTGGGCTGAAGTCGGTCGCTTAACAGCCTGAGCCACCCAGGCACCTCTTTCTCTTCCTCATTTAGCCAAGCTTGCACCCCTCTGCCCCCCCCCCCCCCCCCCCCCAACTCAGCAGCTTTACATCTGTTGTGTCCTCTGTGAAGACGGCTCTCTCCCCAGATCTTCACTTACTACTTTCTTCCAGTCATTGTGGTCTCAGCTTAAATGTCAGCCCCTGGAGAGCTCGTCCTTGACCCCAGTTCTGAAGCACACCCCGGTCATTCTCTGTATCATCTCTCTGTCATTTTCTGCAGAACTCAGCACTATCTGATAGCTGATATTTTCTTGTTTCTCTCCATTTATTTCCTTCTGCTCTGTCTGCCCCACTAGAACACCAATGCACCATGAGCACTGGGTCATTATCTTTGTTGTTCTTGCAGTATAACTAGTCTTTGGCCTGGGGTAAGTGCTTTATAAATGTTAAGTGAATTCATGAATATCTACAAGTAGGCTCTTTGGGGTGGCTTCCTGGCCTGGCCTGCTGATTGACTGGGAGAGGCTGCCTGAGAGCCTGAAAATCAACCCGAGCCTGCTGCGCTGGGAAAAGCAAATGGCCTAGAAGTTTAGAGGCCTGAGTTTTAGTCTCTCTTCTTATTGTTGCCATTTGCCTCCCTCTCTCTCTCTCTCTTGGTTTCCTCAACTGTCCCCTGAGGGCATTGTACTGGGTGGCCTCTGAAGTCACCTTCTGGTAAGTCTTTGTGACTCCAGCGCACTGCCCTGCAAGCACACAGTCAGAGGCCAGCTTCCCTGAGGACCAGAGGTCTTGGGGCAGCTGCGGCCACACCACTTCCACGCTTCACTGGAACTGTGACAACCTTCCCACTGGCTCCTGATGTTGGAGGAGATGCCTGACTTTTTCTGTACCTAAAACTGAGAATAAAATAGAAAGTAATACTTCTGCAGTCATGGGTGGCTCTGGGAAAAGGGTACAGGCACCGGATGGGGCTGCATTTGTGTCTCGGCTCCTTAATGACCTTGAACACTTTCCCCCTTTCCCTGAGCTGTAGAGCAAATAGAAATGCTTATTCCCTGCTTGCAGATTTGCAGCGAGGATTACATGAGGTAACATATGTGACACTGAAGAGAGGCCAGCTCTCTTCCCATTATCTTTGAAAGCTGGAGCCACAGGCACGTCCTGGTGCCTGGGGTATGGATGTCCTTCTTGTGGAGGCCAGTAGGAGCTGCAGGCTGCAGCAAACGTGTGAGATGGCTTAGCTTGGTAAAGGAAAACCAAAAAAAAAAAAAAAAAAAAAAAAGCAAATCCCCACCTCATTTGTGAGAAAATCAAAACAGCTTGTTTGTTTACGTTGCACCAGAGCTTCTGGTGGTGCACAAGCCTACAGACAGGGCTCTGCAGAGTTGGAAAGGAGAGAAGTGTTTATGGCTCCTTTCTGGGCAAGCCACATTTGCATTCCTAGAGAGTGTTGATTATAGTGTTCCAAGAAAATGAATTTGCTTGGTGGGCTGGCCTACCTCAGCCCAGACACAAACCACTTGCAGTTCTGTTTGCGTGTGGAGGTAGAGAGCTGCTGTTTGGTGAGCTTCTACTCCATGCCAGAGACTGGGCTGCTTATCTTACAGGCCCAACCACCTTCTCTCTCCCCTGCTTCCCTCTTCGGCTGGGACCCTGAACCTCAACTTCCCAGTACCCCACAGAAGGCCATGTCACACAGTTCCAGCCAGTAATGTGTAAGTGCAAATTTGTTGGCGAGGACATCTCTTGAAGAGAAAACCCTCTGTCTCCTTCCCACCCCTCTCTTCCTCTTGCTTGTACTGTGGATGAGGGGCCTGAAGCAACCATGAGGCAAAGCGTGAGGATGAAAGCCACCAGGCTGAGGCTAGCCCTTCATGATTACATTTTGTCTCTCATTGGAAACACTGTAAACATGGTAGGACACACCGTTTTTTAAGTCCCATTAAGAAAGAGGAAATGCTGTTAATGAAACTGCAGCTCGCTTGTACAGCACATCCAGATTCCCAAGATGTTAATATGTGAAGGGCAATCATTAAAACTGATGAGATATGAACAGGTGTCTGAGCCCTGGCTGGTCTGCCTCTAGAGTTAGGTGAGAACAACAGACTCTTCATTATTTTAGGCATGGTTGTCAGACTTTCTGTCCCTTCTGGCAAAATGTACTCTTGTTGACGCCTCGCAATCACCTCCTGAGATGAGTATTAAAACCTCTACTTTACTAAGGAGGAACCTGAGACATAGAAGGGCGCGGACCGTAGAGCCCATAATCGCACACATTGGAAGCAAGAGCTGAGCCCACTCAGAGGCCTCCGCGTGTACTGCACTTGGCCGTGCACCTGACCTGCTCCATTGCTTTTCCTGCCATCTAAGAAGCCTTTATGGTGCAGCTAAGAGGGATGATGGGCATCTCTGCAGCTATGCCCTTGCCTGCTTGCCCTGCTCTGGAGGACACCGCCCTGTCACTCACAGGCACACAGAATGTGTCCCTGGGAGCTCAGCCGCCTCTGCTGCAGGTGTCTCCATCACTGGGGCAATTTGTCTTCTTGTCCTGTTTCTCACTTTTCTTCTCTCTGTGCCCTTCCCCATCCCCTACGGAACAAGAGCACAGGACTGGAGAAAGCCCCATGTCCCTGTGGAAGAACTGCATATTCATGCTCTCCGGGGCTGGCTGCTGGTTTCCTGGACGCCCACGGGCTTCCAGGGTGCTGGCAGAGAAGCTGCACGTTGTGGAGCAAGAAGTTTGCAGAAGGGGACTCTCTGGTCAAGAGCCTCTTGCCAATTAGCCAGTCTGCTTTCCTTTGCCTTGCAACCTGGCCTTCAAGGACGGCCTCCTGGAGACCAAGGGATGGGGGAATGGGGAGGGTTCAGGGCTCTCGTCCAGACATCCAGATGTCACAGACAGGCAGTGTTTGTGCCTGTAACTTAAGGAAGCGTTCCCTCCTAACTCTGGTTTTTGCTTCCTGAAGCCAAAAGGAGGGAAGCAATGGCTGAAAGGATGTTAGTGTTAAGTAAGAAAGAACTGGCTTCTCCAGATCTCTGTCGTCTGGTTGGGAAAAGCCGTTGAGAACAGTAGGGGCAGATGAATTGGGGTATTGGTCAAACGACTGCATTAGAATGGTAATTTTTAGTGTGTGGTTTAAGGAATCACTTGAAGTGCCCGAGAAGCATGGTAGGAAGTGAATTGCTCCCTTGGGAGTGCCTCATGTAAAAGGGGCCCCATGCAGAAGCCAGGTAGCGGGCACAGCAGCTATCCAGGGGTGGGGAGGAAAGCCATCAGCTCTGCCTAGTGGGTGGCCATTTCTGCTAGCCTTTCTCTTCTTTTCTCATTTCTCTCTAGGGGCTGGAGGAGAGGGGGGAGTGGAGGGTGGGGTGGGGCTTGACACCAGCTCCTCTGCCTCCCAGCGGAGGGCAGGAGAGAAGTGGAAAAGTCCTACAGAGCTTTTCTTCTCTAACTTGAGTGAAACACATGCAGTGATCTTCTGAGAAAAGCCATTGAGAGCAGTGCCCCGCGCCCCTCTCCCCCACCCAGAAGGCCTGCTGGCTGGAGAGGTGGCCTTGAAAACCCTTGTTTCTGTACAACCAAAACCTCAGTCCAGCTCCACCCTGACCTGGCACCACAAACCACCAAGTTCCCATAAGAAATATTATTAAGGGCCTGTGTGCCTCACAGGAAGTCTTAGATTGCAAACATCTGTCCAAACTGCTGACTTCGCCGAAACGGATCACATCCCCAAGTCTGTGCTGGAGGGTGGGGTTTTGTATGGGGCGCGGGGAATGTGTGCCAGGCTGCGGGGAGTCTCTGGCCTCCGATGGATTAGGGCTGAAAGAGGTTTCTTCTGTAAATTGGCTTTATGGTAATTCTTTCCCTTTCTTCTTTCTGCAAGTGAGATACCCGTGCACATTCTTCGGGACCCCATGTGGAACTATTGGCTCTTTCTCTCTTACTCATCTGTGGGGCCTCTTCTTGCTCAGTTTCCATATCCACCGCCCTGCCAGGGGCTTCCCTCGCACCGGATGTGTTGAGTCCCCGCTGACGCAGTCTGAGAAAATTAGATTTTTTATTTTGAACTAAATGCAGCTTCCCAAGCAGTTGTAGGAATACATACACAGCGATTCCATACAATAACGCCACCAGAATGTCGACATTGGTACATTAAGATATTGAACATTTCTATTACAAGATCCCCGATGTTGCCATTTTATAGCCACACCCACATATGTCTCTCGAGTCGCCCCCCTCTCTTCCCCTTGGCAGCCACTAACCTGTTCTTTATTTCTATAATTTGGTCATTTCAAGAAAGCTATACAAATGGAATCATACAGTGTGTAAGTCTCTGGGGTTGGATTTTATTTTTTCCTTTGGTCTCACCTTGCATAGTTCTCTGGAGTTATGTTGTTGCATGTATCCGAGTTCTACCTATCAAGGGTTCTTTCTTGTGTTGATGAGTAGTATACCATGGTGTGGATATACCACTATCACTCATTGGATGACACCTGGGCTGCTTCTGCATTTTGGCTATTGCAAATAAAGCTGCTATGAACAGTTGTGCACAGGTTTTTGTGTGAACATAAATTTTCATTTCTCTAGGATAAATGCCCAGGACTGCAAATGCTGGGTCATATGGTAGTTGCATATTTAATTTCTTAAAAAAAAACAACAACAACCTGCCAAACTATTTTCCAGAGTGGTTGCACCATTTTTTAAAATTTTTAAAAATTTAAAGCCAAGTTAGTTAACATATGGTATAATAATGATTTCAGGAATAGAATTTAGTGATTCATCCTTTATTTATAACACCCAGTGCTCATCCCAACAAGTGTCCTCCTTAATGCCCATCGCTCATTTAGCCCATCCCCCCACCCAACATCCCTTCAGGAACCCTCAGTTTGTTCTCTGTATTTAAGAGTCTCTTATGTTTTGTCCCCCTCCTTGTTTTTATATTATTTTTGCTTTTCTTCCTTATGTTCATCTATTTTGTATCTTAAATTCCATATATGAGTGAAATAATATATCTTTTTCTGACTTATTTCACTTAGCATAATACACTCTAGTTCCAACCACATTGTTGCAAATGGCAAGATTTCATTCTTTTTCATTGCCAAGTAATACTCCATTGTACATACATACACCACATCTTCTTTATCCACTCATCCGTCGATGGGCGTTTGGGCTCTTTCCATACTGTGGCTACGGTCAATAGTGCTGCTATAAACATTGGAGTGCATGTGCCCCTTCAAATCAGTATTTTTGTATTCTTTGGATAAATACCTAGTAGTGCAATTGCTGGGTCATAGGGTAATTCTAATTTTAATTTTTTGAGGAACCTCCAAACTGTTTTCTGGAGTGGCTGCCCCAGTTTGCATTCCCACAAGCAGTGCGAAAATGTTCCTCTTTCTCCTGTGGTTGCACCATTTTACCTGCACATCAGCAATGCACGAATGGCCATTTCTCGAATCCTTACCTGCACTAGATGTGGCCACTACTTTCCATTGTAGTCTGGTAAGTGTGTATGATATCTTAATGTGTCTCCCTAATCGCTAGTGATGTTGCATGTTTTTCCATGTGTTTACTTGCCGTCCATACATCCTCTTTGCTGAAATGTTTGTTTGCATCTTTTGCCTCTTTTCCAACAAGGCTGTTTGTTTTTTACTGTTGAGTTTTGGAAGTTCTTATATATGGTAAATACTAACTCCTTGTCAGGTATGTGGTTTGCAAATATTTTCTCCCACTGGGGAGTTGTGCTTTTCATCCTCTCGACGGGGTCTTTTGCAGAACAAAAATTTTAAATCTTGACGAAGTCCAATTTATCAATTTTCCTTTTGAGGTCAAGCCTAAGCACTTTTTTCCCTAACTCAAGATCCCAAAGATTTCTCCCGTGCTTTTTTTTTTTCCTAAAAGGTTTATAGTTTTACATTTAAGTCTGTAATACATTTTGAGTTAATTTTTACATGGTATGTAGGGCCTAGAGCAAGGTATTTTTTTTTCCTATAAATGTTCAGTTGCTCTAGCATCATTTGTTAAGAAGGCGATCTTTCCTCCATTGAATTATTTTTGTGCATTTGTCAAAAATCACTGGGGTGTACTTGTGCCGGACTATTTCTGTGTTCTCCTTTCTGTTCCAGTGATCTATGTGTCTCTCCCTTCCCCAGTACCATACAGTCTTGATTACTCTGGCTACATATTGTGATATAACGTCTTAAAACTGAGTAGACTGATCCCTCCCCCTTTATTCTTCCATTTTAACCATTGTGTTAGCTCTTCTAGATTCTTCACCTTTCCATATAAATTTTAAAATAATATTTTCTCCACCTATAGATATCTTGCTGGAGCTTTGATTGTAATTGTTTTAAACCTGTATATAAATTTGAGTGATAATTAACGTCTTTACTGTGTTGAGTCTTCCAAACCACGCAAACAGTGAGTCTCTTCATTTATTGAGATCTTTGCTTTATTTCAACAGTGTTTTATTGTTTCCAGCATGCAAGTCCTGTACACACATTTTTTTTATATTTAAACCCAAATATTTACCATTTTTTGAGTAATTATAATATATTTTTGAGAATTTTTGAGTAATAATTAATATATTTTTAATTTTGGTGTCTAGGCATCCATTGCTAGAGTATAGAAATTTAATAGATTTTTGTGTGTTTATTGTGTATCTTCTAACATTGCTGAACACATTTATTAGTTCTAGTAGTTTTTTGTAGATTTTTCAGAATTTTCTATATAGAAAATCCTGTAGTATGCAATAGGGAGAGTTTTATTTTCTCCTTTCCAGTCTGTATGCCTTTTTCCTCCCTTTTAAAACTTTGTGTTAAAATACACAAAATATACAACTTACTGTCTTAATAATTTTTTTAACATTTATTTATTTTTGAGACAGAGAGAGACAGAGCATGAACAGGGGAGGGGCAGAGAGAGAGGGAGACACAGAATCTGAAGCAGGCTCCAGGCTCTGAGCTGTCAGCACAGAGCCCGACGCGGGGCTCGAACTCACGGACTGTGAGATCATGACCTGAGCCAAAGTCGGCCGCTTAACCAACTGAGCCACCCAGGCGCCCCTGTGTTAATCATTTTTAAGTGTACAGTTCAGTGGTATTACATACATTCATAGTATTGCACAGCCACCATGACCGTCCATTCCCAGAACTCTCTCCTTTCTGTAAAACTGAAACTCTGTGTCTATTAAATCATAACTCCCGTTGTCCTGGCAACTGCCATTCTACTTTCTGTCTTTAAGATTTTGATTACTTGTGGGGCGCCTGGGTGGCGCAGTCGGTTAAGCGTCCGACTTCAGCCAGGTCACGATCTCGCGGTCCGTGAGTTCGAGCCCCGTGTCAGGCTCTGGGCTGATGGCTCGGAGCCTGGAGCCTGTTTCCGATTCTGTGTCTCCCTCTCTCTCTGCCCCTCCCCCGTTCATGCTCTGTCTCTCTCTGTCCCAAAAATAAATAAAAAACGTTGAAAAAAAATTAAAAAAAAAAAGATTTTGATTACTTGAAGTACCGCATTTAAGTGGAATCATACAGTATTTGTTTTTTTGGTGATTGTTTTATTTCACTTAGTATAATATCTTCATTCATGTTGTGGTATCTGCAGATTTTCCTTCCTTTTTAATACTCATATATTTTAATGTTAATAATATTCCATTGTATGTTTATACCACATTTTGCTTATGTATTCATCAGTTGATGGCTACTTGGGTTGTTTCTGCATTTTAGCCATTGTGAATAATGAAGCTATGAACATGGGTGTACACATATCTCTTTGAGATCCTGCTTTAATTCTTTTGGATTATAACTAGAGGTGGAATTGCTGTGTCATATAGTAGTTCTATTTTTAATTTTTTGAGGAACCTCCGTACAGGAGGAACCTCCATGCAGGAACCCCCTTTCCACAGGGGCTGCACCATTTTATGTTCCCAACAAGAGTGCGCAAGGGTTCCAATTTGTCCACATGCTCGTCAACACTTGCTTTTTCTGTTTTCTTGGTGGCATCCATCTTAATGGGTACAAGCTGGTATCTCATTGTAGTTTTGACTTACATTTCCCTAATGACTGGTGATGTTAGCATTTTTTCATGTGCTTATTGGCCATCTGTGTGTCTTCTTCGGAGAAATGTCTACCCAAGTCTTCGCCTATTTTTGCCTTCAGTTTCTTTTTGCTGTTAAGTTTTAGGAGTTCTGTAATATATCTTGGATATTCACCCCTTATCAGATGTATGATTTACAAATATTTTCTTCCATTCTGTGGTTTATAGTTTTACCATGTGGATAGTATCTTTTGATGCACAAATTTAAAAAATTTTCATGAGGTCCAATTTGTCTATTTTTGTTCTTTTGTTACCTGTGCCTTTGATGTCATATCTGAGAAATCATTGCCAAGTCCATTGTTGTGAAGCTTTGGTCTGATGTTTTCTTCTAAGAGTTTCATTGTTTTAGGTTTTACATTTAGATCCTTGACTTATTTTGAGTTATTTATTTATTTATTTATTTATGTGGTGTGAGGTAAGGGTGCAACTTCATTCTTTCATTTCCTGTTCTTGAATAGAACTTCCAGTATTATGGTGAATGGAGGGGTGAGAGACGCATCCTTACTTATTCCTGATTTCAGGGAGAAGCATGCAGTGTTTTGTAACTAAGTATATTTTTGTAGATAATTTTAACAGCTTTATGAAGTTCCCCCCTCAATTACTAAGCACCATTGGAGCCCTCCAGGCACTGTGATAACTTCTTTCAAACCTCCCTTGGGGGGCAGTACCACCTTCCATTGAGAAACATCAGTTTAGATCAATCATGATTCACTTTCAGCAGCTAGGTCCATTCTTATTTTGTCATATCTCAAGGAAGGAGGGGGGCATGGCTGCTGAGTAGATAGCCAATAGTGTCAGATATTGGAGGGGAAGAAACATCTTCAAGTGGAACCAGAAGCATTATAATTGTATCCAAAGGGGCCCCGACATCTCTCCCAACTTAGTTTTTCTGCCATCAGGTTGCCTCCAAGGTAGCAACGGAGAGCCAGACTTATTACCAACTCTGGCCATACGCTGAGAGCCTGCAATGGAGAGCTCTTGTTCTTAAACGTGCTTACTTCTTTTTCTCTTTAGGCTCTTGTTCTAATAGTAAAGCATCTTAGACCGGAAGGGACTTTAGAGATCATGAAAATTATTTTATAGACGAAGACACTGAAGCCCAGAATGGGGAAGTAATTTGCTCAAGGTGAGCCAATAAGTGACCAAGCCAGGACCAGGTCAGCTGAACACTGCATATGGAGCTCCCAATTACCAGCTTTTCTTTTATTTTTCATCTCTCAGTGATATCTAATATCACTCATAGTAAGTGATATAGCTTACTATGAGACACAGAGTACTAACTGACATATCATTTTTTATTTTAATTGCTATGACAGCTTTATGAAATAGATACTTTTATTGCCCCCATTTTGAAAGATCAGGAAATTGAGGCTTAGAAAGATTGAGGAAGGTGCCCAGGGCCTGATTCTAGATTCAGCATGATTGCTACTACACCATGCCACTTCCCCAGTGAGACAAGCCTTTGTTGTCTTTTGCTGTCATTTATCCTGAATGGATCAGGAAGACATTCTTCAAAGGCCAGGCAATTCCTCTTAGGTGGTGCCCACAATGTTGGTGTCTTCCTACCAGTTGGAGGAAATGTAGAGGGAAGATGAATAAATTTATTCTAATTTTCTGTGACTGAGAAGGGGTAAGAGATGAAGAGCATGATTTAGCCATATTATTTTGCTTTTTCTAAAAAGAAAACTCCTTATTAAAACAACAGTGTAACTATTAGGCTATGTCTTAATTATTACCTAGGGGTTACAATTCTTTTGAAAAGATATGATTAGGACAAAATTAAAATATGGCAGTGAGTATAAGTTATCCCACTCAAGTACTGTTTTCAATTACTCCTTATTCAAGCGTTGGCTTTCTTTACTCTTTTTATATTTTCACAGTGATTCCAGGATTTCCTCTGTAAAGCAATTTTGCCCGTGCAAGGCTTCCAGGAACCCAGACCAGCCATTGGCAGCTTGGGTGTAGATACATCCCAAAGGAGGCAATCGCTGGGCAATTCTATTCTGCCTGTGTTGAGAGTTAGTCATGAGTAACCTCTCTATTCTCTTGTCTGCTTGTTCATCCATCCATCCATTTATCCATCCATGCAACTATTCATCCATTTCAGAATTATTTATTAGATGCCTACTTACAATGACCCTACTATGCCTACGTGCCACACGGTGTTCAACAAAAAGTTCATGTGGCTTGTCTAGTTTCTTGATTATGTGTTTTTCCCTCCAATAGAGTATAAGCCCCTAGAGCAGGGACAAGAAAGGGTCTTATTGCTCTTTCTGTGCCAAGGGCCTAACACAGAAGAAGGTATTCAGTCAATGCTTGTAGAATCATATTATCTATCCAATATTGTCTGCCTTCTCTTCTAGCCCTCCTAAACAGATACTTCTTTTCTGCTTTTACGTTTCATAGGTCATTTAAAAAAGCACAGAGAAACAATAATTTCACCAGAGTCTGAAAGAATGCTAAGAGGGAAAAATAAGCCAGGAAAGTGTCCATAGGAATAATCAGAGAGTGTCACCATCATGACTGTGGTAATGTGGACTGATTCATCCCAGCCCCTGAGCCAAGTCTGATTGCTTCATTATATGTGTAATCTTTATCATCCTCTGGCTGTCTCTTTTCTCTTTGGTATTCCACATATGGATCTGATGTCCCTCCTGCCTTATAGATGGGGAAACTGAACCCCAGAATGGCCTAGGGGCTTGAGCCATCTCCTGTGGGATGTCAGGAACTGGGATGTAGGGATAAAACTGTCATTTTTAGATTTTAATAGTTTCAGTAAAATCCAGCCATCCTCACTATCATTTCTTATTTACTATTTATGAGCTCTTATTAAGTGCCAATAACTTTATATGCATTATCCTTTCCCCCAAATCTTTCTTTTAATAAAATTTCAAACCCACAAAAAGTAGTAACAATGTACAATGAAACATCAAGTTTCAAGAATTGCTTTAATTCTTACACCTACTTTCTTATACCTAGTTTCACATTTTTGCCTTATCTCTTCCTTCCCTCCTTCCCTCCCTCTCTATTTTTGAATCATTTGAGTTACATGCAGACATTGTGACACTTCACTCCTAAATACTCCAGCATACATCTCCTCAGAACAAGAGCCTTTTTTTACATTACTAAAATAAAATTATTGCACTGAGGAAGTTTAATGTTAAAACAATTCCATTATCTATTATATAGTCATTATTCAAATTTTTCTGATTTTCCTAATAGTAATGCTCCCTTCCTCCTTCCCTTCTCTCCTTCCCTCCCTCTGTCCTTCCTTCCTTCCAAAACCTAAAAAAGGATTACATATCGCACTTATATTTCATACTTTGTTTTTCTCCTTTAATCTAGAATACTTTCTCAGCCTTCCCCCCCACCCCCCACCTTTCATGCCATTGACAGTTTTGAAAAATCCAAGCTAGTTATTTTGTAAAATTTCCCTCAGTTTTGGGTTTGTTTGATGTTTCCTCATGGAAAGATTTGGGGTAAATATTGTTGGCAAAAATGGTTACATAAGTGATGCTGTGTGCTTCTCAGCAAGCCACATCAGGAGGCACAAAATGTCACTTTGTCTTGTCATTGGGGATGTTGTGATCACTTGGTTAAGATAGTGTTTACATGATTGCTATACAGTGGAAATACCATTTTCCTTTGTAATTCATAAGTGATCTGTAGGGTAATACTTCAAGGTTGTGTGAATATTCCCCATCCATCTTTCATCCAGTGGTTTAGTATTCATCAATGATAATTGTACATATCTTTTCAAACTCACATAATAACCCTGTGATAACTCTGTGAGGGAGATACTATTACCCATATTTTTGCATTGAGGAAACTGAGTCTCAAAGAAACATGGGGCGCCTGGGTGGCTCAGTCGGTTAAGTGACCAACTTCAGCTCAGGTCACGATCTCACGGTTTGTGGGTTCGAGCCCCGCATCGGGCCTTGTGCTGACAGCTCAGAGCCTGGAGCCTGTTTCGGATTCTGTGTGTCCCTCTTTCTGCCCCTCTGCTAGTTAGGCACACAGCTGGGCTTTCAACTTGGGTCTGTCTTGGCCTCTACTTTTACTACTTGCTACACCATACTGCCTGGAGGGAGAGATATCATCTTTTTTGCTCCAGGCAAGACAAGAAAAAGTGACATTTAAGATCACATAAAACACAATTTGTTTCAACTTGAGTCTCTTCCTTCTTATTCCCTAAGCACTTTTTTTTTTCTTGCCAAAGTCTGATGCCTCTGAAATCACCTTTTGCTATTACCTGAAATGTGGTGAATAAATTATGTTTTTGTCCAACGGTCCCTGGACTATGGACTTCTGCTTTGGTTGATTGCAACGTGTCTAGGACCTTGAATGCTGGCCAGCACCTCACTGTGATGGATTCAATTACATATGGCAGTGGTCCATTCAGTTGTGAGAAAGACCCCCGCAGAAATCTATAGAGATGATTACAGTGAACTTCTCTCTGGGATGTTTCATAAAGGGGGTTTTGTGGGGTCCTGGAAATAGAAGTGAGGAATAAATTTTTCTATCAGCTCCAAGTTTGCCAGTTAAGAATTGGAGTAAAAAATTGTAACATATTCAAACTAGAAGAGATCACCTAGCCCAATTCCCTTCTTCCTTTATAGGTGAAGAAACGGAGCCCTGGAATGAAGAGTAGGCTGCCCAAGGTCATAGCTAGCAACCCACAGATCAGGGCTGGAGTGAGGGACTTCATGCATAGTAAGTTACAACGTGCTAAAGTTATACTCTTGCCTCACCCTTGGCCTGGGGCCACGGAACCAACCAGCTTGCCCAGCCCTTGGTCTTTTTCTGCTGCCCTTTGCCATCAGTTCCCTTCTTGGATTTGTTCTTTTGTTCTTTGGAAGACATTTGCTCATTCTTTCCTTCCTTCCTTGGCTTGTCTATTCCTAACTAAGGTTTATTATCCACTTGCTGTGTGACAGATCCCTGGGCACAGGAGTACAAAGCAAAAAGAAACAGTCTCAGCCTCAAAGGAGGTCACAGTTTAGGTAGGGGGGAAATACAACCCAACATGCTATTATGCACTGGGTACTAGAGTAACACTGCTCATCTCCTGCTCTTGGGACCCAGAAAAAGGAAGGATGCCTTGAAGTGGTGTGGGCGTGGGGGGGGGTGGTGGTGGCTGGGGGGTGGCTGGGGGGGGTGGGGGGGCGGGAGGGCGGGTTGCTGGGGAAGGTAAGGACCTCCAGGGGAAAGGGAAGAAAGTGTCAGAAGGAATGGAAGGGCAGGGCAGAGCTTGGTAGTTGTGTGATTCTGGAAGGCACCCAGAAACACACCCTATCACAGACTCCGTCGTAACTGGGTGGCTGGGGTGGTGGCAACTGCCGCTGGCCAGCAGTCAGAAACCTGCTGCTGGTCATTGACTTGGCTCCGCTTAAGGGTTTAGACAAGAGCTCGGGTCAGAGTCCTCCGTGGCTGCATAGTGTCGTCAGGCCATTTGTGTTGTAGGCATGGGGGAGGGAGCTGGAGGAGGGAGGGGTGAGGCTGCAGAGCAGCAGGGACACAATGGCCCCGAGGACGCTAATTGCAGCCCCAGCTGCGACAGGCCCTGTGATCTTCTGCTTGCTGCTCAGTACGCTGCATAATGGACGCGTAGTTATGGAATCTCAACCAAGCCCAAGTCTCATTCTGCACAAGGGAACAATCACATCACAAGCTGGAAGGAAGGAATTTGCTGTGCTGATTAGACCAAGGCCTACGTAGGCAGGGAAAAGTTCTGCCTGCTTTTTTCCTGCTCCAGCCACTGACCACATGCATATTTCGGGCCAATTAGGAAACAGCTGCATACCTATCAGTGAGTTGATGTAATGACTTTATACAGCATGGCCTTGGGCGGTGCTGGACCTCTCGGAGCCCTTCTTCCCCTAACAATAGTCAGCAGAAACAGTGACAATCACATAGCATTTTACTTTGTCAGGATGCTTGAAATTCTTTATGTGGGCTACCTATTTAATCCACGCAGTAACACAAACAATTGCGTTGCTAAGGTTCCCATTTTGCACAGGGAGAAACCAAAGCTCAGAGAGGGTAGGTAACTGGCCCAAGGCCACACAGCTAATAGATAGTGCAACTAGGACTGAATCAGGCAGCATGATTCCAAAGCCCACACCCATGCCCACTCAGCCGCATTATTTCTTAATTCCAGGAAGATGTGCTTCAGGCAGGAGTTCCGGTGCTTGTTATACTGTACGATTATGTTGTTCATTCACTTTATTTGTTGTTTGTTAGCCGATAAGGTCCATGAAGGCAGGGAATGGCTGTTTTGTTCACCGCTGGGCCCTCAGAGCCTATACTGTCCTTGGCCCACTGGAGAGGTCTAATATGTATTTGGGGCTGACTGACTAGCTATGGATCAGGTTACGGAGCCTATTTTATATTTTGCCGATTATACTAGCAAGAAAAGTCAGTGAAGACAGGCTTTTCTTTGGATCTGGGTTTCTCAGGGTGTGAGCTCTCTGGGCTCCGTGGAGAGGCCTCTGGTGAGATTTAGCAGAGCTGTTCCTTTCTTTGCTCTTGCTCTCATTTCCTGTAGCACCCACTCATGCTTTGATTTATATATTCAATAGGTATTTAATACACATCTTTATGACATGCCAGATACTGTCCCAGGCAGAGCAGTGAATAAGACAGATAAAACCTCCACCCCATGTGGAGCTTGCAATCCAATGGAGCAGACAAACGATAAGCAAGCAACAAAGAAGTCACATAACAGCATATGCACAATGGAATAGATGCTCAGGAAGGAGAATACAATGTGTCAGGAAGAGAGGGAGAATTTTAGATAGGTGGCCAGTAAAAGCCTCACTGAGAAGGTGATATTTGACAAAATACCAGAAGGAAGGAAGGAGGGAAGGAAGGAAGGGAGGGAGGGAGGAAGGAAGGAAGGAGGCAAGGCCTACAAATACTGAAGGAAGGAGGTTTCCAGGCAGCAAGAGCAAATGTCCTGGGGAAAAATCTTGCTGGATGTTAGAGGAATGATGGAGAGGTCAGAGGTTAAAGGGATATGAGTGAGAGGAAAGTGATGGGAGATAGTTCAAGAAACAACCACAGGCAGGCTGTGTAAGGTTGTCTAGGTCTAAGTGATGACCCTGGCCTTTATTCTGAGTGATGTGGGAGACCACTGGAGGATTTTGGCAGACAAAGGACATATCTGACTTGCCTGTTGTTCCTTAATGTTACCCATATGTATATCTATCTCCCCCTCTCTATCCCAAGGTTGGGACCGTGTATATATTCCCAACGTGGAGCACAGTCTCTGGTATATGGCAGATGTTTCAATGCCTTGCTATCAAATAAATAAGCACACAAAAACATAAAACAGAATGAAACAACCTAAATCAGGGTGCAAATAGAGGCCCAGGAGAAGGACAGATACATTTAAACTTGAGGAAAGAGGGATGCTTTATGTGGAAGGTAGCTTTTCATCTAGGCCTGGAAGAATGGGAGGCTTTTCCTAGGTTGAGAGAAAGGAAAAAGTATATTAGACTGAGCAAGGGACAGGAGCAAAGGTTTGGAGTCATAAGCATGCTGGGCAAATTGAGAAAGTAGATAAATGTTTCTGGAGCACAGGGTGAGAAGAGGCTCACAGCAGGATGGGAGGCCAGAATTATAGACTTGGGCCAGATCCTGGAATGATTGCATGTCCAGCTAACAAGCTTGGATTTTGGGCTGCAGGCAATGGGGAGCCATGGCAGGATTTTACAAGTGTGTGTGTCCATCTTGGAGGGTGGGATTCAGCCCATTAGGTTTTGGCTGTTAACTCAGCCATGGTTTATAGCCAAAGCAGGCAGCAGGCCATGCCAAGAATGGTGTTGGGGCAGACAGTGCCATGATGTCATGCTATAGATTGTGCAGGCTATATGTGTAGAAATACTGTCATGTGCAGAAGGAAGGAGTCCATCTGCGTGTCCCCCTGTCATTGAGCAATGAAAAATGTAGCGGTTTACTCAGGAATGTTCCATAGGTGCCTGTGTCCAGTCCAGTACCATCTATGATTTCATTATGCTGCTCATCCACGCTGCCTGCCCTTATGTAAGATCGATCAGCTACGAGGCTCCTGGGGTTATTTAATTTCTTCCCCTGTGCCGGAGGACGCTGTTGGAGTCTACCTGACCTGCTCTGCCCAGTGCATGGTGCATTGCTCCAAAGCTATCTAGTTCCGAAGCAAGGGGTCAGTCATGGCGATTTAGGCATTTCTTTTAGAAGGAGGAGCTGAGGCTTCTACTTCTCACCCAGGAGGGGCATGCAAAGGCACCATCCGATAGGTCAGGCATTGAATTATTCCAGCCTCTAACTATTGTGGCAGAGGTGCTGCTGCTGGTGGGGAAATGGCCTTCTGGGAAGCCCTTTTATTTTTATTTTTTAATTAAGAAAAACTTTTTAATGTTTATTTTTGGGAAAGAGCATGAGTGTTGGAGGGGCAGAGAGAGGGAGACACAGAATCTGAAGCAAGCTCCAGGCTCTCAGCTGTCAACACAGAGCCAAATATGGGGCTCGAACTCACAAACTGTGAGATCATGACCTGAGCAGAAGTCGGATGCTTAACCAACTGAGCCACCCAGGCACCCCTGGGAAGCTCTTTTAAAATGGAGACAGAAGTCCAGTGGAGTTGAGAGTTGTCAGCCATTCCTTTGAGGGAATGGGTTTGTTCACTCCAACTAACTTTTTGCCCCAACTAAGTTTCTCCAGGTTAACTGCAAAGGTTCCTTGCTCCCCACATAGGGTTCCCATCAGTAACCATCCCTGCACAGCATACTTAGGTTTCTGGAACCCACAAAACACGGGAGCAGAAGAGCACATAGTTTTCAAGGCTGGGAATGGCGGAGCTGGGGCAGGGGCAGGAATGGTGTGGCTCAGAGAAATCCAGTATCAAACTTTCAGGGAATTTGGGGGTGGGGGTGGAGGGAGAAACTTCTACCAGTAATTCTCAGTTTCCTTTCCACTGCATTGAGTGAAAGAAAAGCAGTCGTCCTCTGCTGAGAAATAGCTGGTTTGCCACAGTGGAAGGGAGGTGGGCCCCAGGGACTTCATGAACTTGCCATGTGCAGAAAACCATCTGACAAGCAGAATTCTATGTGGAATGACACACTTGGATGAGTCCAATCAGAGTCCAGGTCGTCAACTGTAGCCTCCTTCACAGTGCCGTTAGGAATAACCACTCTCTCACTCTCTCAGGGTGCCCTGGTAGTCCAGCCTCATTATGTACAGCTGGCCTTTCCTTATTAGCTCCTTCCAGGCAACCAGTAGAACTCTCATCATGGATTCAGACTATGAAAATTAGTTTCGAAGAGGCACATGCACCCCAGTGTTTATAGCAGCATTATCAACAATAGCCAAAGTATGGAAAGAGCCCAAATATCCATCGATGGATGAATGGATAAAGAAGATGTGGTAAATATATATAATGGAGTATTCCTTGGCAATCATAACAGATAAAATCTTGCCATTTGCAACTACGTGGATGGAACTGGAGGGTATTATGCTAAGTGAAATTAGTCAGAGAAAGACAAAAATTATATGACTTCACTCATATGAGGACTTTAAGATACAAAACAGATGAACATAAGGGTAGGGAAGCAAAAATAATATAAAAAACAGGGAGGAGGACAAAAACATATTTAAATGTGGAGAACAAACAGAGCATTACTGGAGGGGTTGTGGGAGGGGGGATGGGCTAAATGGGTAAAGAGTATTAAGGAATCTACTCCTGAAATCATTGTTGCACTATATGCTAACTAACTTGGATGTAAGTTTAAAAAAGAAATTAAATAATAAAAAAAAAGAAAATTAGCTAAAAGTATTTGGTAATGGATACAGCCAAATGTGGGCATGTGAGATGGATTGAGAATGGGTCTCTGACTATTCTCCACTCTCAGAAAGAAAGCATTGTTTTGATTTCTATTCTTCTGTAAGGGTTAATGGATGACTGTCAAGATCCATGATAGGCTCTTTTTTTTTTTTTAACATTTATTTATTTTTGAGACAGAGAGAGACAAAGCATGAACGGGGGAGGGGCAGAGAGAGAGGGAGACACAGAATCGGAAGCAGGCTCCAGGCTCTGGGCCATCAGCCCAGAGCCTGACGTGGGGCTCGAACTCACGGACTGCGAGATTGTGACCTGAGCCGAAGTCGGACGCTCAACCAACTGAGCCACCCAGGCGCCCCCATGATAGGCTTTTAAAATGCTTATAACCTTTGACCTAAGAATCTGATATCTAGGAATGTCTCCAAAGAAATTAGAGATACCACAAATATTTAAAATAAGAATATTTATTATCACAGTACTATTTATAGTAGTAAAAAAACATTAAAAATTGATATTTCAGGGGCATCTGGGTGGCTCAGTCAGTTAAGTGTCTAATTCTTGATTTCTGCTCAAGTCATGATCTCACAGTTTGGTTCATGGCATCAAGCCCCATGTTGGGCTCTGTGCTGACAGTGTGGGGCCTTGCTTGGGATTCTCTCTCTCCTTCTCTCTGTGCCCCTCCCCTTCTCGTGCTTTCTCTCTCTCTGAAAATGAATGAACGTTAAAAAATAAAACTAATAAAAAATTGCTATTTCAGAATATTTGCTGGCATAACATATTCCCAATTTTTAAAACTTTCAGAAATTATGAAATATTTGATACAGAAAATTAGAGCAAATAAAACAAATATCTATATACACTCCAGCCACATTTAATAAATGTTGACATTTTGCCATATTTACTTAAGAACGTTTTAAGAAATAACAGGTTAGACTCCTCCCTTCATTACTTCCCCAGAGGGGACTCTTTTTCTGAAATTGGTACATACCTTCTCATCCAGAAATTATTATTTTACTATATATATCTCCATAAAAATATAAAGCCCATGTTTTATAATTTATAAAAATTGCAATATCCTGTAATGTGCAATTTCACGTACCACAATTAAGATTTACCCATTTTGATGAAATAGATGAGATGGTTTTTTATTGCTCTAGGTAGTGTTCCAACTACACAAATATATTTACTCAACTGTTTTCATTGAGTTATACCAATTCTAAGAGTTATCTCTAAGTGAACATACCCATCTAATTAGCCCCCAGGTCAAGAAATAGCATTGCCTGTACCCCAGAAACTCTCCATGCCCACTTCCAACAACTATGAGCTTTTTTTCCCTCTTCCAAAGTAGCCACTCTCCTATTTCTAATAACATCACCTGGCCTGTTTTTGAACATTATATAAAAGGAAGCATGGTGTTTTACATTTGCCAATCAGTTCATTTGTTAATCATGTGGTTTGGATCTTCTCTTTTCTTACTGATGTTTTGGGTCTGTTATTAGCTATTGAGAGAGATGTATCAAACTCACTCTGAGTGTGGATTTTTTGTATCTCTTTTTAATTCTGTCAAAGTTTGCCTTAAATATTTTAAAGCTATGTTATTGCATGCATATGGCTTTAGAATTGTGGTCAATGTCTGGTGAATTGACTCCTTTCTAATTAAATAAATCTTTACCTGGTAATGTTTTTGCTGTAAAGTCTACTTTCTCTGCTATTAGAATAGCTATCCTACCTTTCATCTGCTTAGTGCTTGCATATCTTTTCCACTCTTTTATTTACTTCCTTTCTGTGTACTCATATTTAAAGAGTATTTCTCGTAAGCAGTAGATAGGTGGCTTTTAAAAAATCCATTTTTACATTTTTAGTACCTTTGTATTTGCATTAACCTATTTATATTTAGTAATCTGCCCATTTACATGTAAGGTAATTACTGAGATACTTGGGTTCTTATCTACCATTTGCTATATTTGCTGTCTATTTGACCTGTTTTATATTCCTTTTTCTCTCCTTGTATACTATCTTTTTGAGTAAGTAAATATTTAAAAAAAATTTTTTTTAATGTTTATTTATTTCTGAGACACAGAGAGACAGAGCATGAGTCGGGGAGGGGCAGAGAGAGAGGGACACAGAATCCGAAGCAGGCTCCAGGCTCTGAGCTGCCAGCACAGAGCCCGACGCAGGGCTCGAACTCACAGACTGCAAGATCATGACCTGAGCCGAAGTCAGAAGCTCAACCGACTGAGCCACCCAGGCGCCCCTTGAGTAAGTAAATATTGAGTATTTCATTCCCCCCCCCCATTAACTTGGTGATTATACATTCTTTTACTGTTCTTGTAGTAATTAGGCTAGAAATGTATATCCTTGACTTACAGTCTAACAGAAACTATTATTTTCACCGCATCCCTAATAATGCTAGACCTTATTTTATCTTTATTCACTTTCCTCCTTTTATGTCATTGTCTTCATGCATTTCAATTCTACATCTATGTTAAACTCCATAATATGTTAATATTATTTTGTTTCATAAAGTCAACACTCATTTATGTTTTCCTACATTTTTACCTTTTCTGTTATTCTTTCCTTCATACATTTCTGTATTTTCATCTGGGATCATCTTTCTTTTGCTTGAATAAATTCCTTTTAGATTTCTTTTAAGGCAGGCCCAATGGTAATGAATTCTCCATTTTTATTTGTTGAAAAATGTCTTTATGTTGCTGTCATTTTTGAGAAATAGTTTTGGTGTGTGTAGATCTCTGGGTTGGCAGTTAATTTCATTTAGCACTTGGAGGATAGCGTTCCATTGTCTTGTGGCTTCCATCATCTCTGTGGGAAGTCAGATATAGATCTTATTGTTGCTCCTTTGAAGGTAATGTGTCTGATGCTTTTAAGATTTTTCCCTCTTTTGTTTTCAGCAGTTTTCCTGCAGTGCACCTAGGAATGATTTTACTTATGGGATTCAAATATGTTCTTGAACCTGTGAGTTGATATCCTTTATCAGTTCTTGGCCATTATCTTTTCAAAAACAATTTCTTCTTTTTTTTTTCTTCATGGGACTATGTTTTCATGTATGTTAACTCTTCTGACCATAGCTCTGAGTGGTTTATCCTCTTTTGTACATTTTCCATTTAAAAATTTATCTTTTGTGGTTTTTTCTATTGATGTGTCTTTATGTTCATAATCTCAACCTCCTCTAAATTGCTGTTAAAAAGTCCATTGAGTTCTTCATGTCAGATACTGAGTTCATAATTTCAAATATTGTATTTTTTAGTTCTAGAATTTCTATTTGATTCTATTAAAACAATAGATTTTAGTTCTTAGGTGAAATTCTTTATCCTTTCATTTATTTTCCCCATCCTCCTTTCAGTTTCCTTAAAGGCACTCATCATATTTATTTTATGGTTTTTGTTGGTTAACTCCAGTATCTGGGTAACTGTAGGTCTGTTTCTCTCATTTGTTTTATTAATGATTTTTGGTGCTATGGTCCTACTTCTTGGCATGCTTTATAATTTTTTATTGAACTCTGGACTGTTACATGTAACACTGTTTAGAGACCCCAGAAGCTGTTACCAACATTAGGAAGAGTTTGCCCTTTCCTCTCTTAGGAAAGGGCAGAGTGGGAGCTGGTCCACCCAGGGACTAGACTGAGTCACCAGTCAAGGCTGTTGCTGTGGTTTGGTAAGGCTCTGTCTGCCCCTGGTTTGCTCTTGGCCCTGGGGCTTAGACCTCCAAGGTTTCCAATTGAGTCTCCAGAATGTTCACTGGGGCCCTTTTTCCCAAACTCTAATCTTTGTCTCTAGCTCCATAAAACTGCCTGAAATTCTCTGCCGGGAATTTTAACCTTTTGCCTTGTGCAGTTATAGAATTTGGCAAATGTATTGTGGCAAAAAATCAGACATATTTTTAGGGTCCTCAGGTCTCCAGTTTTTGTCACTTAAACTCCATGAGACTTCTGAATCAGTGACCTGCAACCTGGGAAAAATATTCTCAGCTTTTTCCTGTCCACAGAATTGACAAAGACCCCTGGAGAAGCAGCACCTGCAGGTCAGCCACTTCCCTCCCTGGAGTCGTATCCTGTGTAGTTCTTACTGGCCCACAGGCTCTATGATGTCTTTAAACAAGATGTTTGCATTTTATCTGCTTTTCTAATTGCACTCTGTGGGGCATCGGTCTGCCACAGCTTTCCATCCTACCTGGTAGTGAAAGTCCTCCAGGCCCCATTACCATATACATGTTTCTGAATGCTACACATTTTGTTTTGAAAAATTATAGAGATAATTTGAGGTTCTGGGTGTTGTTATCTTCCTCCAGAGGGGATATGGGCTTGCTGCTGGCTGTTAGTTCATCTGGGAGTAGGTCACTTTGATTCCCTCAAGAACTGATATGATTCAAAGCTGGGCTTCCGTCTTCATCATCAGAGCGTAGCCCTTTGGGGTCCTCTCTGAATTCCTGGGGTGTTTACCAAGCTCTTTCCTTCCTAGTGGACTTGGACTCCATTCTGGTTATACTGATCCCACAAGACTGCTGAAAGCTCATTCGTTTAACCGCCTCTCTGTCACTGCTTTTGCTTACAGACTAGCTATTGTATTGAGGGGGTAAAGAGGCCCCAAATTCTGGGCTCCTTTCTCTTGATTTCCTTTCTCTTTCAGATGACTGCAGACAAAATTTCTCTGCCTTGATCATCATTCACAAGCCTTCAGAGTTTGTTATATGCTTCCAGCTTTTCTAGTTCCCAGTGGGAGAGTTGGTCCAAGCCTAACCCTATCAATCAGTAATGGAAATGGAACTCTCAACGAGATATATATATTTTAAGTGGAAAAGAAAAGCAATTTTCAAAACAGTATGTGCTGTGTGGTGCTACCTTTGTTAAGAATAAAAGTATGTGATTAGGTATATATGTAGAAAGACAGAGGGATATAGGTCAAGTCATTAATGATAGTTCTCTCCAGATGACTGGTTTATAGATGATTTCGTATTGTCTCTATGCTTTTCTGTATGTTCCAAATTTTCTATGATAAATGAACTCTTTCATATTTAAAAAAATAGCAATTTTAGAGAAAAGCAATGGCCAGAAAGCAGTAGGCAGAGGAAGGAGAACACTAGAGGAAAAAATGACACCCCAGAATCACGGAGGAAGGAATGTGGGACCCCAGAGAGATTGCAAGATAGCATTTCAAAGCTGAGAGGAACTTAGCTCATCTTATTTAAACCCCTCTTGTACAGGTGAGGAAACTGAGGCCCATGAGACAGCATGGCCTGCCATCTAGTTGGAGACAGCAATGGTCAGGCAGCTGGGTCTGCCTGAAAGGCACAAGCTCTTTCCAGAGGACCTTGTCAAATAAACGTGGGCTGCCAAAGTGATAGATGGCTCTCCCTGCTGGCCGGGACCGCAGCCTGAAAGGAAGTCAGCCTGGCTCAGCTGGACCTCCTCAGGCAGAGGAATCACCAGGGCTGTTGGTGGGAGGCTCTGTTACCTTTCCCCTGGCTTTGGTTTTGCTGGGGAGTGGTTAGCTTCACAGTGGATGGCCTTGTCTACAAGACACATTTCTGAGCTTTGTATTCAGAAGCTTCCTGGGTCTACCCAGATCTCCCTGCCCCACATACTTTTCTGACCTCTTGTACACCTTCTCTAGACTCCCTTGGCCCTATTCTGGCCATCCCATGCTGCGTAGTGGACTTACTGTCCTCAAATATGTTTGTGTCCTTGCTCACATGGCCCCCTACCAAGAGCCTCTTTCCCATTCCCCCTCTCTTACCCTCATTCCACTTGCCCTTCCAGGTTTAGCTCCCATCATGAACTTTTGCAGCTAGTGGAGCCTGTTCCTCTCATTTGGAAAGGATTCTGTAGCATTTCTTTTGATAATTGTCAGGTCTCCTTATTGAGACTGTTTCTGGAAGTTTCTGGAAGGTGGGGACCTATTCTCCAAATCCTGGCATCCTCCCTGGCTCAAAAGGCAGGGTCTTGTATGAGGTGGGCACTCCGTAAATACTCGTGGAGCAAGGGGTGAACAGTTTGAAAGAAATGTGTTTGTGAGAGGCTGGGGAAAATCTAGAAGGAACTGACAAAGAATTTTGATGAGCAGCCAGGAAAGGGGCAGGCAGTACAGAGCTCATTATTGGAGCCTGGCAAAGGCTTTCTGCTGGCTTTTCTTTCTTCCCTTGATTCTGGTGTCATCTTCAGAAAGACATGAGCGGACCCAGAGTCGGGAGGGAACAAACATTGAAAGGAGAAAAATGAGTTGTACTGTTTGAGGTAAAGATGATTTAAAGAGGAAGCAATGTAATAGGGATGCAGGTCTGGAGAGGTGGGGAGACCACCTGTAAAGGCATGTGCTCCTGCAGTTTGAACACATTTTCTCAGGGGTGGGGTATGCTGGCCTCATGAACAAAGAACTGGAATATGAGTTTGGGCAGAGAACAAACAGAATGTGAGTTTTGGTGTCAAATAATAATGATAAGCCAATGTGTTTGGGAGTTTGGGAGAGGGATACTTCCAGTTCTTTTGCAGAGGGAACCTTACCGAGGGAACTATTATATTGATCTGAAGCCAGAGTATCTCAGGTTTTTGATGGCTTACCTTAGGTACTTGAGCAGAGGCGTGTAATTGAATGGGGAGCCTAGGAGATTTACAAACCAAAGACGTCTGAATGAGAGACTTGAAGTTCATAAATTTTGGGGTCTCTTCTTTGGAGCACAGAGTTTTTTGGGGGGAGAGGGTTTGTAGTCTATCTATCATATTAGAACTAGCTGATGTAACAATCAAATGTCAGACTGTAGCACAGGAAAGAAGTGAGAGGGGGAATCTTGTTTTCACCTTGCCTGGGGGATTTGGACAGATGCTCAGAGGCTACGCTCAAAGGAGTTAGCTTTCAGAAAACTAGTCATGCAACATAAACTAATTCAATAAATTGTTGGGGATGTAGAAGAACATTCAGTTTTCATGGTGTTTGCAAACAAATGAGGTCCCTGTGGGTTTTGGAAGTGGCTTTTCAAGGGTACCCAAAGGGTTCCATTTTGGTGATATGTTTGGGGAGGGTGAGGGAAGAGGCACTAGGGCAGGATGAACTTTACTTATGATAGAAGTAGCATAATCTAAAAGGGGCTGATAATTTGATCCCAATTCAAATAATCCCAGCCACAGGGCTTGAATTTCACCATAAGGCATGCACTCCATTCCATCGTCCCCACTTTACTTGAGTGAGGCTTACAGAATCCCTTTCCCATCACTTTACCTGGAAAGAGGAAAGGTAGGAACAGAAGATAAAAATTCCACCCACATGACTTCTTTTGCCTCAAGAGCAACCTTGGGTGTGGTTTGTTTTCAGAGAGGCCTCATTTGTAGCTGCCTGCCTGGTCTCAAATCCCAACTCTGCAGCTTACAGCTTACTAGCTGGGGGACTTGGGTCCAGTTAGTTGTCTTCTCTGTGCTCTGATTTCCCCACCTGTAAAATGAAAATAAGAATAGTATCTACTTCACAGGGTTGTTGTGAGGCTTAGAGGAGCTGAAGCATGTAAGACACTTACAGCAGTTCCTGGAGCCCAGTGAGTGCTTGGCAAATGTTTCTATCATTATTCTCATCAGCTCTCAGAATGGTGGCACCTGCTGGTCTAAGGGACTTGCCCATCTTGCTCCCAGCCAGGTGTGAAGGTGCCCATGGTTGAGGCTGTGAGAGGAGGCCAACGGTCCTCAGTTCTCCAATTCTCAACTGCAAAATGTCTTTGAAACATCCCTTGGCCCTTATAATGGAAAATTACTATGGGAACATGGGGTAAGGAGGCAGAACAGGGAAGGAAAATCAAGCAAGCCAATAGGTTATAGGATAAGGGAAACTGGACTAGGTAATTTTAAAAGAAGTTTCCTTGGAACAAAAGCTTGCACATCTAATTTGGTCATCAGTTAATCAGGGGGTTGTTGAACTTCTACCTCTCTTCATGGCTCGTCCTATAACCCTGTGGTTAAGATCTTGGCAGTGCTGGATGTTATAGAGGCAGTGTTGCTTTAAAAAGGTGGCACAAACTGAGTATGGCACAAACGGAAGGCAAATGCTTCCGACAGTGCAAACCTTGGTTCTGTTGTTCCTTGATGAGCACCTGGTCCAAGTGAACAAATAGGATGGGCTGCAACTCCAGGCTGGTCCAGTGCCACTGATGATGATACCAGCACTCTAGCCAGTGACCAGCACAGCTTGGAATGTCTGCTGAAATTGGCATCCTGTGGAGACCTTCCCCAGATCCTGTGGCTTCAAGCTCACAGCATGCATGTATGTGTGTAGTAGGTGTGGGGGAAGGTACTGTAATTGTCAAGTTTGAATATAACTCCCTTGCCCCTCCCTTCACTGGGTCCTAACTTCCCCTTCCCTCTCCTGCCCATGCTCCTTTTTGTTTAGATGCCCTGCTGGTTTCTCTTTTTGGAGGTGGCTGGTGCAGACCCACTGAAGCAGTGTCTCAGGTGGCTTTTGTCTTCTCCAGGGGAAGGGTGGGTGGGGCTGGGCTCTTTGCTTGAAGAGGAAAAAGATGAGGGTGTGCTGGGGAAACAGGTGATACAGAAATGGTGAAGTGGTATGGAAGATGGAGGAGTTAAATGTTAAGGGGTGGGTAGAAAATGTACCAAGATATTTTGAGGGCTAAATTTGTTCTGGAAGTTAAATGCATAGAATGTGATGAATCAGAACAAGAGCCACTTAAGACTTGTAAAGCCGTTGGGTTGCCCAGGCAATACGCAGACGTTTTGTGGATGATTTGTTATTAGCAGTAAACATTTACATAGCACTTCACCTCCTCAAATATTCATCCATAAACCCTGGAGTGTTAGTGATGGCCAGGAAACCAAGACCCAGGGAGGACAAGTGATTTGCTCAAGGTCACAAAACTAGTTTGCTGCAGAACTGACAGAAGATCCCAGGTCTCCATGCATCATGCTGCTACTTGCAAGGGACTTTCACTTTGCTTGGTTTATTTGCCTTTGAACACCTGGTGAGGGGTATCAAAGCTGATTGGTCACAGCCTTCAGGTACAGAACTAGAGAGGTGGGAAGGGGCGTGATCCACACTGACCAACCAAGAGGCTACACTTGGCCTTTCAGCTTCAAAACCTCCTGCCTGGGTCCTCAATGCCTGGAGCCTCATGTCATGCATTTGCCTGCTCATCCACCAGTGTCCTCTCTCTTGGAGAATGGCCCCACTGACCATCCAGTTGCCTGAGCAATTTGGGTTTTCTCTTTTGCTCACTGTCACCCACACTGTGTTTAATCAATCACCAAGACCTTTTGATTCCATGTGCTTAATATTTTTTGAATCTCCCCATTTCTTTCCATCCCCATTCTGGCCACCTGTCTACCATATTGGCCTAGTAATTAGCTCCCTGCACACCCACTTTTTTTATTCTTTCATATCCATTCCCCTACTTCCCAAAACTTTTTCAGGTCTCTCTCCTGCTGAAAACCCTGACAAGGCTCCCAACAGCCTCAGGATAAAGCCCAGAAACCTTAATACAAAACCCCTGCTATCTCTCAATCTATCTAGACTCATCCACTGCTCTGCCTTACATTCTACCCCAGGTTCCAGAATGAACTTGTGTTCCCTGAGCTCGTCCTGCTGTGGATATTTTGGCAAGAGGGCCAGAAGGAGACAGACAAAGATCATAGAAATGAGTAGGGGGAGAGAGAGGAAGCCTTAGAACCTGGGTCTGGGCTGTACTGAACCACTTGCCCTCATTGAAGCACTGCCTTTGTATGGGATATTCTCAACCTACAGAGCATTGCTGTCAGACTCAAAGGTGGGTAGGATCTATCAAAGCAAGACTGCAAACTCAAAGCCTTTTCTCTCCAGACAGTATATCTTCATTGGTGAGCAAGGCACAATCACCCTAAGAGGCTTGACGTTTCTTACTAAGTGACAATGAGCTAGCCACTTAAAGTCATGAGGCTGTGAGTCTTGGTTTCCTCATTTGTGAAGTGGGGATGACAGCTGTCCTACAGTGTAGATGTCTTTTTTCTTTGGCTATACAGCATACGAACTACCTTCTTGTTTTGGGAAATCCTCTACTGTGTGAGCCTCTGTGCAAAAGAAGGTATGCCCTTACTGGGAAACTAAAAAAGCCATATACTGTGACCAGCCTGTGACAACGAGGGAGAGATGCTCCTGTCCAGGTATTTTCACCTTGAGAATAATGTGAATACTGTGGCACAGCTGAGAATCATTCCAGTAGAGGCGGTGGAGTAACAATGACACTAACCATGGAGGTGGCCTTGGAGGGTCCAGATGGGACTCTCCTTGCAACTCACCTTTATCCTCTGTCTTTTAGTCAATGCTGGCAGCTGCCTGATCTCCTCTCAGTGAATTCCATTCATGTTCATAGGCCAATTCATTTCTGGTGATGGAACCGTGGCTTCACTCAAAACCTCACCTACTTCACAGCATGGCCAGGATAAAGCAGGACTGTGGTTGGGACTTCAGAGCAGGTAGAGTTTGTCTTAGTTGTGGGGGGAGGTGGTGGAGGGTCTAGGTCTGGGATAATAGGGCCTACTGCACCCATGCTTTAAAAAAAAGGTTGACAATTTGACAATAAATTTCATATTTTAAAAAAAAGGTTGAAGTTACAATGGTCAAAACCATATTAAATACCAGGCATGTCATTGTGGGGATGAGATATTGTGAATAAGCTTTGTAAAGGACAAGGAACATCTAAGACATTCTCCTCATCTTACCAGTAGAGAGCCCTCCCACTCCTCCTCCACGATGTCTTAAATTTAACTTAAAAACATAATTGTTCAAGAAAGATGGAGAAAGGCATAGGTCCATTTCGATAGACTGTTAGCACGGAGGAACAGACATTTATTTTCTGCAACCAGTCTCGCAGGATGTAGAGTCCAGTTTTGGCAGCCTGTGGTGTCATTTTCTCTGGTTGGAAAGACACCCTTGCAAACTGTGGGTCTAGGCTTCTTTTGGCCATGGAAACCTTAGAAGCTGCCTGCTAACGTCTGGGCTTCACTTGAGGGGACACCCCTCCTCCTCAATTACTTGATCTCCAACCCTCCCCACCCTGCCCAGAAAGGATCCCTGAGCTCACATCTGTTCCATTCGCTCCTTGGTTCTCAGAAAGCAGGAGCCAGTGCAGCGGGAGGCCAGGCTCTAGGCAATCTTTCATGTTAACTGGTCTGAGCTGGATGTGAAAGGTGTGGCAGTTTCATACCCCCATTGCCCAAAAGCTGCTGTTTCCTCCACTTTGGAAAACATTCCAAAGCACAAGAGCCTGAAACAGGCACCTGGGGACAGAAAGGATGTGCTATTGGGTCCTCACCCATGGGACCCATCCCCCCTTTAACTGCCATCTCTGCAAAGGAGGCACTTGGAAGGCACCATACTTAATTATAGCGTTTAATTCCACCCCCCCCCCCACCCCCCAGCGTTTGAAAGAGCAAGTTGTCAGGCAGGCTTATGTGAAAGCAGAGCCATTACCGTCACAAAGAACTAAGTGCAATAACCAAGCGGACCCAGACCAAAGTTGCTGCAGAGAGGAGTTTGCACACTCTCTCTCTGCCTCTGCAGGCAAATACCACCAATTGCTAGCCTGCTGTTGGGGTGGTTGCTTGCTCAGGGCAATGTGCTGTCCCTCCTTTGTGCTTTCTCTGCCAATTCCAAGAGTCTTCAGGGGCTTTAGGGGCCAAGGGCTAGGTGAGGCTATGAGGAGCCGTGGTCTGAGCTGTGGCTCTGGAGTTATGGAGCAGCACACAGCCAGCACTCCCTTTAGCTCCTGGGGTCATGGTTTCCTCACCTGTAAAATAAGGGAGGGAGGCTCAATGATTGCCAAGCTCATTTCTAACTAGCTTTTCTTTGGTGGCTCTGTATTTCCCCCAAGCCTCTGAGGTGTCAGAAGCTGGGCTGAGAGGTTCAGGGGTTAGGGCCACAATCATTCTCTTGCTGATCGTCCATTACAATGGGCAAAAGCTGCTGTCCCCTATGGATCAGTGGACAAATGTCCCACTGCCTCAAGGGGAATGCCTCCCTGGAATTGCATGGGTTTGTCTTGGTAAGAAACAAGGAAAGCTGGAGGAACAGGTCCCTGGTTGTCCTACCTGGAAATTAACTGGCCACCTACTATTATCTCAAACCAGAGTGATGGGAGGATCGGGGCAAAGTCACACTGACCATGGATCCCAGACACCAGACCATCAAAATGCAAAGCAGCAAAGGAAGGCAATTTGATGGCTTAAAAAAAGAAATACAGCAGAAATAAAAACTCTAGAAGCTGTTCCAAAAATATGTCATTTTAACCAAATAAGTTTGTTTGATTGAATTTAAAGGAAGTTAATATGAAAGTTCATATGTTTCCTTCCAAGCAAAAAGCAAGATGATATAAAGCATGTTGTTGGTGCCAGACAGACAGTAGATGTGAAGGGGGAGGGAAGTCATGGCCATATTTGCCTGAGATCTGGTAGCTCACCTTTCACATTCATCCATCCTCTCAAACTACATTAATCACCTCCACCCCCCACCCCCACCATCCTTGTTACCTTTATGTAGGTTGAGAAAAAGCTAAAGAAAAAGCATTGCTTTTGTTGACCATTCAACACCTGTTGGAGTGAATCAGACCATAGACTTGCAGGGAAATGTGTGCCTGTTGAGATTTTCCAGTTCAGTCACCTCTTGTGGATGCTTGTACTACACTGTCCACCATCCCTGCCAAAGGGCAATGAGCTGAGGTCTATTGCCCTCCACTTCTGCAAGCAGGACTTTTCACCTTGGCCAGACAATCCTTCTTTGCAGAGAACAGGAATCTGCCACCCGGTCACATTTCTCTAAAGTCATGGAAAACAAATATTTCTCTGCAATGACACCTTCATCCATCCACTTGCTCCAGAAGTCAGGCTGATTCTTCTTGTCTCATCTGGACATCAGGTTGTGTAATGCTCCTCGTAGGAGCCTCTAAAATCCATGTCTACCTCACCATCCCCACGTTGGTGCAGATTTTTCCCATCTCTCACCAGGACCATGACAGTAGCCTTCCTCTTCCTGGGTTCTGGCCTTCACTGGTACCAGTGGTCCTTGGGCAAAATTGTGGTGGAGAGAGCATGGGTTTTGGAATCAGACAGAGACCTGTGTTTAAATCTGGGTGTTGCCACTTAGCTGGGTAGCCTCAGCCAAGTTAGTTTTTCTGTGCCTTATTTATGGATCTCTAAAATGAAAATAATATTGATTTCAGATTATTCTTACGGAGTTTGAGTGGGATAACATTTTTTTAAAATGCCCACTAGGAAGTCATAAGTAATTACCCAATAAACATTAGGTCCCTTTCCCTTACCCCCCTCCCCACCCTTTTGAAATTTGTCAAGTGACATGGTTTTAAGTCATTTCATTGCACTGGTTGACATTATCTAAACTTTTCCAGTTTTGCACAAAGAACTAACCATGGTATAATATACACGAGGCAGGATAGAACATTCATTCATCCTTCCACCCATCCACCTAATATTTCCAGAGCAATTACTAGGACTCAGGCACTGTAATACACATGGAAAAACACAGAAACAAAAGACAAGGAGTTTATAGCCTCGTGGGGCAGACAATCTAACATAACATCAGAAGTAATGGAAAGTGGTAAGTCCAGATGGTGTCCTGGAGCATGAGGGAAGAGCTCCTAGCCAGGAACAAGGGTGGTGCAGGGAAAGTGTTCTGGAAGTGGGGCTGTCTGGCTTTTGAGGGATGAAATGAGTCAGAGAGACTTGAGGCCTTTAAGAATACCCAGTCCTGCAAGGCCTTGTGTGCCGTGCCAAGGAATTTAGATTTGATTTTAAAACCAGTGGGTGGCCTTAAACAGAGGACTGACATAGATTTTTGTTCTAGAAATATCTCTTTGCCTGCATGTCAGAGAATGGGTTGGGAGAATGTAAGACTGGACACAGAGGGACAAGTTGGGAAGTCACAGCAATTGTTCAGCTTGACAAGGATGGGGTTCTGATCACAGCAGTGACAGAGGGCAGGGAGAGAGGGGCCGATGTCAGAGAGGGCATGAAGGTGGAATTGCTAGCTCTTGGTGACCATTTAAATGTGGGGCTTATGGAAGAGCAAAGACTCAGAAAGTCTCCAGAAGGCAGAGGCTTCTGAATCTGGGTGGCAAATGATGTCATTAACCATGGTGAGCCACTTTAGAGGTCAGGATCAAAGAATCAGAGAGGGGTAAGGCTGAGTTTGGGATTTGGAGAACACTTCTATTTAATGGTTGGTAGGGGAGAGCAGACTGGAGAGGATTAAAAACCACCAGTGAGTGGTGTCCCAGAGATCAAGGAAAGGTCAAGCTTTAAGAAGTAGAGGTACATAGTATCAAAGGCTGCAGCAAGATTAGGGCTGAAACATGTTAAATGATCATAGTCAAGGTCACCAATGATATTGGCAAGAACCATTTCCCTGGGCAGTCTGAGCCAACAGTCGTGTAGTAAATAGGGGTGAGTGAGTGGGGAAATTTGCAGTCTACTTTATCAAGAAGCTTGTTTCTTGGGAGAAAGTGAGGCATGAGGCTGCACACAGGGGAGCTCACTGCGGTGGGGGCAGAGGCAGGAGGCTCGAGTATATGGATGTTCTTGGGGAGGAACCAGAAGAAATTAGAGTGAGCAGTAGGTCGCTGGCTGGCAGCAATGAGGAGGGGTAGAGAATGCTCGTGGCAGGTTGTGTGAGCATTAAAGGAGAAGGAATTTTTACATAAGGTCAGAGGAGTCTGGAATGGGCTGTAGAGTTTAAAGAATGCAGAAGCTTCCTTCACAGGCTGTGGGGTTGGTGTCCCTAGCATGGGTCCCAAGGGATGTGCCATCCTCTAGGTTACAGAGAAGTCTCCCAATTGAAGCAGAAGGCCCAAGTTGAAGGGGCCTTTGGACAAAGGCCTAATATAGCTGAGATGATGGTGGTAGCAGAGGTGGCAGGGATGTTTGTGGTAGGCCCCACTACCAAATTAGGTTCCTGTTTTTCCTTTGGTTTCACTTTTCATCTTGAAGTAAGCAAAAGACAACCCATCATCACTCCAGTTTGTTGAGATGCTTTTGGACTGTGATTCTGTCATCCAACATATTGGCTGACCTCAGAGTAAGACCTGCTCTCATGGACCTTACCATCTTGGTGCAGAATCTTATTGGTGCAGAATGGAAAGACTTTGAAGTAACCATTCAAACCAATGTACGGTGCAGCCCAGGGGAAAGATGGAAATAAGGTCAGAATGCAGAGGAAGTGACATACATCTGTACCTAATCCTAAGAAAATGGGGAACACTTGAGATTCCTGAAAGACCTGGTGGAGGGAGGAAGAAAGGGTTGGAGAGAGGGAAACTGCTCAGGGGGTTGAGGGGCTGGGAGTGGGGTGAGAAAGGCTCTTCTGACAAAGGGTCTGCAGGGCTCAGGGCCTACTGGGCCTTCCATTCTAGGCTCTAGATTGCTCATATGATTCTAATTCATTTCTAATTCCAGGAAAGAATTCTTGTTTTTCATTTTGTTTTGTTTAAAGTGATGCAGCCATGAAGTAAGGTGGTGAAAGCATGGAAATGGATCAGAAATAGAGCAGGGACACTGAATCAGCAGATGGGAAGAAACCATTCCACTCCCAGAAGAAATGGTCAAGCAGGACAGATGCTGGCTCCCTGTCCAAAACCAACCTGGAGATGCTGGAGAAGCCAGGGGGAGGTGAGTGGCTCCAAGAAATTCTGAGGAGACATTAGAAACTTAGATGTCAGTTGGGGGAGAAGTTGGAAAGGATGGTTAGAAAGGAGGTAGGTCAGACGCCACTGATAGGAGGGAAGGAGACTTTTCAGATGAGTCACATTATCTCCCGATTGTTGTCCTGGTTGGATCATTGCCTTCTGCTTTGCCATGAGGTGTGAAAATGGCACACCCCACCCTGTGCCAGCCAGAAGAGGGAGGCTACCATTAGGACAGAGATACACCAGATTTAGGCTGGTGTGAAGGTAAAAGATAAAGGTGGTTGTTAAATCCCTCCTGAGAGTAGCCTTCTCCCCTCCTCAGCCATAGAGGGGAGTGGGCTAGGCAATCAGCCAAGGAAAGAATCAACTCTTGGAAAGTGCTTAGCTGGGAGATTTCTTTAGGAGAAGGGTCTCCTGGCTGGGTTGGGAAGGAGCAATCTGAGTCCAGACTGTCCTGCTGGAAGCTCTGAGCCTTGAGGCAAGGCTTTCCTCCCTCCAGTGTACTAGGAGAAACACAAACTAGAACCCATGATCCCACTTCTTCCCTGAGTTTATATCACTTGCCTAAATAGTTAGTTGATAGTCTTAAGGAAATATTAACTTCCAGGGAAAATTATCAGATGTCCAAAGAGAGTAATCACTAGAGCGAAATGTTTAACCCACTGAATACACTCTGCTGGAGTGAGCGAAATCAGTACAGCAAGTGAACACAAATTTAAAATAAACATTATATATTCAAGGAAATATAAGAGGATGTTGTAAGCCTGAAGTAGAAACAAGCAGTTAGGAAGAACTGGACAATTTATTTCGAATGCTGGACAATATAGGCACAAATATAAAAATTAATAAATCACCATAAGACATATCAATGGTGAAAATTAAGAATATCAAAACTTTCAGAGAGAAAAAAAACCTATAAAAAATGAGAATCAAATTGACATCCATCCTCTCAATAGGAGCACTAGTTTCAAGAAGAAGACAGAATAATATTTTCAAAGTATTGAAAGGAACTTAGAATATAGAGGTCAAGCCATAGCAATTAATACTGTAACAATAGAAGATGCCAACATGGTTGGGTAGATGCAGAGAGACTGTTCTCTGACCATAGTGCCATGAAATTGAAAAATTACTAGTAAAGATGTAGCTTAAAAAAACTCTGGAAATAATTCCTATTTAAAGATGAATCCATATAAAAATACAAAATAGTGATGAACAATAATGAAAACACTGTGACTTGAAATTTGAGAGACATAACTAAAGCAATACTTAGAGGAAAATGTGTAGCTTAAAAAAAAATACATTTATTACCCAACCATAAAGACTAAAAACATATGAGTCAAGCATTCAATTCAGGTATTTAGAAAAGAAGCAACAGATTTGTACAAGATACAAATAATATAAAAAATAATAATGTTGAAATAGAGAACAGTAACAATAAAAATGATTAACAAATCTAAAGCTCATTCTCTGTAAAGCAAATCTCTGGCAAAAATAACTAAAAATAAATGACATGTAAACAAAATGAAGGCTTAGAAAGGGAAAATAACTGCCTAAGCAATGGATTAAAATATCAAAAAGAATATTGTGAATTAGAAAGCCAAAATTTAGAAAACCTAAATGAATTGGGGCACCTGGGTGGCTCAGTTGGTTAAGCATATGACTGGCTCACGTCATGATCTCACTCTCTTGAGTTCGAGCCCTGCATCTGGCTCTATGCTGCCAGCTCAGAGACTAGAGCCTGCTTCAGATTCTGTGTCTCCCTCTCTTTCTGTGCTTCCCCTGTTCATACTCTCTCTCTCTCTCTCTCTTAAAAATACATAAACATTAAAAAATAAAACAAAACCTAAATGACTTGGATGTTTTGTGAATTATACACACACACAACATATATATATATATATATATACACACACACACACATATATGCATACACACATACATACATATATGCTTACATTTACATAAGAAATGCCAAATTTGAAATACAGCCACTGAAGAATTGCAAAGTTAATTGAAACCATCCCTATCACCCATAAGAAAAGAATACACAGTTTTATAGACAAAGAACCAAGAATCTCTCTTATACAAGTTGTTTCAGAAAATTGAACAAGGGAGAACTCCATCCGATTTACTTTTATGATGCTAGTATATACCCTTGGCTTTGAGGTCAGGTAAGTACAATAAAATTAAAGAAAGTTATGGTTCTATGTCATTTGGATTCCCTAATTAAACATTAACTCACTCAATCCAACAGTGTATTAAAAATGATAATGGACAAGTACATTTATTCCAAAAATGCAAAGATGACTAAAACTCATAAAGGCCCTCAAAGTAAATGGCCATAAAACTAGAAGTAGAAATTGTTTGATAAAGGCTATCTACCAAGAATTTATGGCAGACATATATATTAACAGAGAAACTTAATTATTTGGAAATATGGAACAAGACAAGATGCCTACAAAAACATTGTTACCATTCAGTTTACTACTGGGGATCCTGGCTAATGTGAAAACACATGAAAAATGAATAAAAAGAATAAAGATAGAGAGGGACAAAAAGTCATTTGCAGATGTTCTGATAAATTACCCGGGAAACTCAAAAGAATCAAGAGACAAACCATTAGAACTAATAATAGATGTCAGCAGAGTTATTGGATATGAGGCCAACTTCTAAAAATCAATAGTGTCTTTTTATAACCAACTGGAATACTGGATAGGAAAAGATATTTTCAGAGGCAACAAAAATTGTGAAGTACCTAGGAAAGTGTCTAACAAAGAATGTATAAGACCTTTGAGGACAAAAATTTTAAATTTTGTTAAAGATCATTATAAGACTTAGGTAACTCGAGAGGTATACCGTGTTTGTGACTTAATATGAAAATGTAAACTCTTTGCAAATGAATCCATAAATCCAATGAAATTACAGCAAGAATGAAGAGAGAATTTTGGGACTAGCTTAACAAACAATTTTAAAATGTGTATGAAATTATTATATATATTATTAAGAAGAATAGTTCAGATTTCTTACTTCTACCACATACAAAAATAAACTCTAAATGAATTGTAGACTTAATGGATCCATGGGAGGCCAAGGATTGGAGACCTAAATGTGGAGGTAAAATTACGGTATTAAGATGATGAAAAAATTTTGTGTGCCTTTGTATGTGTGTGACTTAGGGTAGAAAGAGTTTTAAGCGATACTTAACTAGCACAGATCATAAGGGAAAAACTTGATGGATGTGACCACATTAAGAGTTTCTGTTCAGTAAATGATACCATAGATGAAGTTGACAGATTGGTGATAGACCTGAAGATGTTTGCAAGTTTTAAAATGAAAAGGAATTAATTTCTAGAATGTGCCAGGAACTAGCACAAATCAAGAAGGAAAAGATAGAAAACTTTTTTTAAAGAAAATTAAGTGAATTCATAGGAGGCTAACAAATATATGAAGAGATGCCCAATCTCACTAGTGATTAAGACAAGCAAAACAAAACAAGATACCATTTTCCATTCATTGGATTAGCAACCATTGGGAAATGAGGTGCTACCAAGTATTGGAGAGAATGTGGGAAATGAGGACTCTCAAGACTGCTGGTAGGAGTGTAAAGCTGGACATCCTGGAGAGCTGTCCATTGTCCATGTCCTGGCATTGCTTTGTGAAATTATTCCATAATTTGGGAATCCTCCTTTTGAGTATATGCCCCAGAGAAATTCATGAATAATTCTAGGAGAAAACATGAATAAGGATGCCCACGGAGGGATTGTTTATGTATCAGAGAGCTGTCTAATCAACACACCCTACATCAGAGGCATGGGGAACTAGTTAATAATAGTAATATTATTAATTAGCTTGTTTTTTTTAGCAGTTATGATATGCCAAGCGTGTTTCAAAGCTCTTCAGATAAACCAAAAATTCATTTAATCCTCATAACCTGAAGATGTAGTTACTCTTAGTATCTCATTTTATGTGTTAGGAACCTGAGGCACAGAGCAGTTAGGTGATTTGCCCAAGATCACACAGCTAGCAAGTGGAAGAGCCAGGATATGGTAGGTGAATATAGTGGAACACCCTGTGGTAGTCAGAAACCAGGAACTAGATTTAGGACAAGACTGTAAAAAACACAGGTGAGTGAAAAAGTGGCATGCATATCATGATACCACTTTTGTAAAACAGACACATACATTCACCTAAAATATCAGCTACCCGTCAGTGAAGGGTTATTTCAGTGGGTTCCTATAGGTGGGAGCGAGGACAGGGAAGGATGAAAGGAAAAATGAGGGGCCTTGCACACAACAATGATGGCCATCTGTCTTGACATGGAGGGCATGATGAACTCCGTACTTGAGATCCAGACATTAAAAACCCATTTGGGATGGTTGAAGAACCAAAGAAAATGTAGCTTAGAAAGAAGGCCGACAGGGAGGTATCCCAGAGAGGCCCCTCCCTACACCACTCCTACTCACTAAGGGCTACCAGGCACAAACAAGAAAAGATAGTAGGGAAATGAAGATTTTGTCAATTACCATTCACTTTGTAGTTTATCCACATGTGCAAAATTAAAAGCAGGCCAACGTTCTCCCTGCTATCTTAAAAGGTTTCTGGGCCACCTTTCCTCACTGCTATTTCCTGGATATACTAATTTTAACATAACCCTGAGCAACATGAAATTAGGGAGTAAAAGCTATTTAAAATCTCTCTCAACACACACACACACACACACACACACACACACCTGGCACTACTTCCAGATTCCTACAGTTTCATGGGCATTTTTTCCCTCTCACAGTGGGGCATGGCTGTTGTATCAGGTTATGAAAGGAGCTTCCCAGAAAATTTTGCAAATGGCACGAGTTTTGTCCAGACACTGATGTGTAGCATCAGGTGTTTAGGTATGATGGGGTGGTGTGTGTGGGGGTAGGCTGGGGGTATATGTTGGGGGAATGGTGAACATGGGTGAATTTCCATCCTTTTTTTTTTTTTTTTATAACTCACATTCCAGCTGAGATTTCCACAGGGGCTGAAGGTTTATGTGAAGCCAGGATGAAAATTCAGGATTGACCCTTAGGGAAAACACCCGAATTCAGTGCTGGATTGTTGTGGCTGGAGGAATTACTCACTCTTGAGCAGGGCAAAGGTGTCCCAGGTAGAGTGTCTTTTTTCACAAGTGTTTATTCATTTTTTTGAGAGAGAGAGAGAGCATGAGCAGGGTAGGGGCAGAAAGAGAGGGAGAGAGGGAGACTCCCAAGCAGGCTCCCAGCTGACAGCACAGAGCCCGACGTGGGGCTTGAACTCATGAACCATGAGATCATGGCCTGAGCTAAAGCCAGACGCTTAACTGACTGAGCCACCCAGGTGCCTTGGTAAAGCATCTACCTACCTCTAAAAAAAGTCATGATTTGATGAGGATGGGTAGGATCCATCACCCATGATGAGGATGGGTAGGATCCAATTATGCACTGAGTTCATCTAAAAGTCCTGGAGAAATATACTTGGCTTTTCCTATCACATATCTCTAGCACATTTGTCTTTGACACTCACTTGCTTTTAAAACATCTTAATACGCTTACCATAGGAACACTGGGTAACTTTCAAGTTCATGCCTTTGAAAGGCAAAAGCTCTCCACCTTTTCAATGTCAGCAGCGCCAGGTAAGACAGGGGCTGAGCTACTGTGGCAAGATTCTGGTTTCAGCCATAAGAACCCAGGTAGCCGCTTTCTCTTTTTGAGCTACTGTTATCAGAGTTCAGGAGATCTCTATTAATAGACTAAAGATTACATGCTGCTGGTGTTGTTTCTAAAAGAAGGCAGTAGTGCAGCCAACGAGGCTTAGCTGCCCCACTTTGCACTGGGAAGTTTCCGCTCGGTGCATGGCCATAATTGGGTTATGGGGTTGTTGATATGATTGTGCTGCTAGGAAATGCAAAATCCATGAGTCAAGCATCGAGGTGGAGTTCTTTCCAGCTGATCAATTGCAGTATCTCCCCAACAGCGTTGAGGTCTGGGTGATGGGAGAGATGGATTTAGCAGGGAAGGCTGCTCCTTCTCTCCACCAGTGCCCGAGCTGAGACTTCACGTTCCTGCTCTGGGCAGCCGAGTGCCTCACTGGTGGGGGTCCAGTGGATGGGGAAGGTTCAACTGTCTCAGTTTGATTCAATTCAGCAAACATTTAGTCAACTCTTACTGTTTGCTCAAAGTACACAAGAGCAAGGGTCTTCCTTCTTTTAAATTATCATTAAATATTCTTGTTCTAACAATTCAAATGATAAGCTAGAAGGTCACTCTCATCCTCTTTAACCCCACCTTCCAGGAGTATCCAATGTTGAGTTTGTGCTATAGACTTCTATAGGTTTTCTATGCTTATATAGACATGTTCACAGGTGCAGAAATGTCATAAAAAATGGCACAACACTTTTTCTGCAACTTTTTTCTTGCTTAACCATATATCATAGAAAGTTTCTAGATCAACACACATACAAATCTAGCTCATTTCTTATCAACAGTTGCATACAATTACGGACTATGGGGATTGCATAATTTCTTTAATTGTTGCTCTTCTGATATGAATTCAGGTTATTTCTAGCTTTTTGCTCAGGTACTCTTTCTGGGAATATGGTGTGCCAAAAACAGGGGTTTTGGGAGTAGACAGACCCAGGTTTGAATCTCAGCATTGCCATTTACTATGTAACCTTATGGACATTTTACAAGCTCCTCTATGCTCAAAGTCTTGCACTGACAAGTGGGGACAGCAAACAGCTTCAATGAGATGATCCATGTGTTGTCAGAAGGGCTCGACACACGTGAGCGTCCAATAAATGTAAGTGGTAACTCTGCGTTCAGAAGTCTTCCTTTGTTTTGGCATATTTCTCACTGCTGTAATTAGAGGATAGAGCTCTACATGGTCTGGGATTCTAAGGAGGAAGATTGGAGAAATGCAGATCCAGATTATGCCAACTGTACAGTATCTGCAGATAAAGATGCCATCTCCTGTGAGAGGTGGAGCCTGGGGAAGTCCCTGGGAGGCCCTGGAAAGGAGGTGGGTCTCCTGCCTCTGCTCTGTGAGCTGCACACCTTTGAGGGTTATGTTACTGCAGGTGGGCACATTGTGCTCAGAGAAGTGAAGGGGTCTTATGCAAGGTCCTCATGCAAGGACCTTCTACGATTTAGTCATGATGCCAGACACCTGGTGTTTTGCCATGCCACGGCCACCACTTGTGTAAATGACTGGAGCCACTGGTAATTCTCCTTAAGGGCTATCATTCTTCATCTAGATGGCCTCAACTCTTAGTGATTATAACTCACTAGTACTGTTAAGCTAGTCTTGTACCATCAGCTCGCCTTGTTGAAGAACTTAGAAAATATGGGACCTGCGTGTCAGTCCCCTGCATCCTACAAATCAGGCCTCAAGGTGGAATATTCTCCTAGCACACCCACATTCATAGATTGGCCCCCCCAGACTCCAAGATGTTGACATGGTTTTATCTTGAGTCTCTTCATTCTAGGGGCCAGGGACCAGTCAGATAGTCCCAAAGTCTTTTCACTATTTCTCTCTGGAGGCTCCAGGGCCATCAGACAAATGCATCCCTGATGGCTTCCTTTAATATCCCAGCAATCCCTGGGTGTTTATGCAGATTAGGCACCTCCAACAATTTGCACAAGCTTATCTATGTCCTCAGAATTTTCTAGATCAGTGACTCAAATAGTGCTGTGTATACTGGTTTCAGGAGTTGGTTCACAGTGAAATGAGAGAAATAACAGAGTGGTGAGTTTTCATAAAGCTATGCATATTTATTTTATTTTATTTTTTTTTTTAATTTTTTTTCAACGTTTTTTATTTATTTTTGGGACAGAAAGAGACAGAGCATGAACGGGGGAGGGGCAGAGAGAGAGGGAGACACAGAATCGGAAACAGGCTCCAGGCTCCGAGCCATCAGCCCAGAGCCTGACGCGGGGCTCGAACTCACAGACCGCGAGATCGTGACCTGGCTGAAGTCGGACGCTCAACCGACTGTGCCACCCAGGCGCCCCAAGCTATGCATATTTAAAGGATTGTTCTTTACCCTTTGAGATTGGGGGATTACCTACTTGGCATTAAAATGTCCTTTTCAAAACAGTGGTCCTTTTTTGGACAAATGGAAACATTTAATTTGCAATGATATTTTCTGTTCATGGACTTTGCCCGTATTTCCACCGGGTGTTAATGGTTTTTATATTGCTTTGTAATGTATTCTACATTTTAAAAACATTAACCCCTGAGGAAAATATTCACAAAAACATCATAATTTGTCACATGTCAATTTTATGTATCATGCTCTCCATGTGTAGTTTACATTTTTATGCACTCCTATGCAATTCTTTTTGCAATTTGGATAATAAGAGCAGTGGAAAAACAAATCCATGCTTTATTTCAGATTTGTACAATCTTTTCTTCAGTTCAACGTCATTAAAGTCTTAAATGTATTGGTTTCTCCCCTAATTGTTTTTATGTCCTTATTTCAAGGACTTAAAAAAATAGTCCCACACGGGAGTCCCAAACTTTTAGAGTTTTCATTATCTGTAAAATCTGACAGTGGCGAACACTGTTGTAGGTGTTTTTTCCCCCTTCCCACCTCTCGTGGGTAGCACCAGCCTCAATGGAATATGCTCATCCATGTAAGTTTGAGAGATGTCACCAACACAGCTGGCATCACGGTCTATCATTCTGTGCTCAATTAAAAAAAATGTACTTTCTCATAACTTCCTTATTTCTCCAACACCTTAGATTTACTCTTCTGCTTACAGCTCAGTGTCTTTCCTGGTTAATTTGTTAGCATAAAAGTCCATTGTTAGCTCATGGTTACCATGTTCATTCTCCGTTATCAGTTACAACTTACATTTTTCAGTAGGCTCTAACTCAGTATGTTGTAACTCCCTTTTACTACGACTCCTGTTACCATCGGATTCGAGAGTGATTCACATGAGAAACAAAGACGGGGGTGACTCTCTGGGACCTGACGTTAATCTGATAGTGATAAAAATGTTGCCTTCCATATCACCCTTTTTGCTAGATAAACTTGTTCTCATCTACCCATTTACTGTCATGCATGAAGTTGTTGCTTTAATTTTGAAGCATTCATTGTTTTCAGTGGGAATTAGTGGTCTCAAACAGGGCCAGGGACCGAGAGGCTGGCTGTGCCAGAAGTATAACTGAGGCATCACGGTAGTGTGGGGAGAGTACCGGGTGTCTGGTCTAGCAGGCCCTTATCCTGTGATGTTTGTGTGACCTGGAGCAAGTCATAAATCCTTGCCCCACCTTTCTTCATCTGGAAAACAAATAGGTTGGCCTCTATGTGGAGTGCCCACACAAACCACTGAGGTACAAAATGCAGATATTAGACCTTGTACTGATACTTGGTCTTTCAAATTACCTGGATAGTGACGGGTGCTCTACGTCAGGTGCTCACACCTCCAGTATGGTGGACAGAGATTGTCATGGGGACAGGCGCCCATGTCCCCACCACTGTACTGAGAGAAGGGGCAGATTCATTATGCAGGGTTGTTGACAGTGGGCTCCTCACTGGTGGGTGGGTTCTCAGCATACTGTAATGTTTTGCAATCTGCCCAGGCCTCATTACCATGTATTAGATAGTGTGAACCAAATTAACCCTCATAAAATGGATGAGTGACTTAAAAGATTCCTGCAAAGAAATGCATGGATTAAAGATAACGGTAATTTTGCAAGCACAATAGCAAGAAAAGCAAGAGAGGCCACCCTTCTGCACCTGGAACAGTACATCAGTATCATTAGGGGCTAAAAACAATGAAAGATCAAACCAGATCAGGTAAGAAGTTGATTTAAAACCCCCAAATTTTCTAGACTTTCAATACATGGACTTTTTCTCGTCAATGATACACTCTGTGTGGTGTATCCATTGTGCCCTTGTGAGTTACCTTTCTAAGCTCTGAAGATTATTAAAAGCATGAATTGATGTATCAAGTTTGATATTTTAAATATTTAACTTCATGTATCTTAAAGTATAATATTAAAGTTTTTTAAAAAATGATGCAAATTCTACCACATTCCTCTCACTAAAAATATAATGGACAGTACTTTAATGAGAATAAAAATCTCTAATTAACTAGATGTAAGTATATTGGGAACGTTTGTAAAGTTTTATGGCATTTTTTTCCAAAAGTCTGTTTTTTGGTTGTTTTGTAATGAATATATTAGTACAGAAGTATATCCATGTAATTTATATATAATGAAATACATATTTTGGGGTGTGCTGTAGTGTTTTATTGATATCCAATAAAAGAAGAGTCAAGATGTGGGTTGGGTAATTGCAGAGAAATCTTCTGGCCATGTTGTTTTCCATAGGATTTCCTCCAGAGACCAGGTCATAATTACAGGAAGAAATGTTTGGGAGACAGGTCAACGTCTAACATCCAGTATTAATTTTTAAAAGATCACTCATAATTCATGGGGACCAACAAATAACTTCCACATTTTTATCACGGTAGACCACAGAAACATTAACAGAGGGATACAGTCTTTGCTATTTCAAATGCCCCTCATTGCTGAACTGCAATATATAAATGCTACATACTCTTTAGGCAGTAGGAGAATGAATCAATAAATGAGAATTTACTGCTTATATTTTCTAAAAATTTAATATAATGAAAGCAACTTAAATGATACCTATTTTCTAAAACTGTCCTGAATTTATAATACAATCAAGTTGTAAATTGAACAAAAGTACAATTGCTGTTTCGAAAGTTTTCTCAACTAGGGGTGCCTGGGTAGCTCAGTCAGCACAGAGCCTGCTTCGGATCCTCTGTCCCCTCTCTCTCTCTGCTCCTCTCCGCTTGCACTCCCTCTCTCAAAAATAAAAACATTAAAAAAAGTTTTCTCAACTAAAAATAAATGTAAATGATTCAACAATATTTTGAGAAACAAAGTGTCCTATGGCCCCCTCCGTGTTTTGCAATTTTGACTAGTGAACTCCCTGTTTGTCTCTACTGGAAATATGGGATTTGAGCATGAATGGAGGGGAGAAGCTGGAGGAAGAAACTGTGGTGGCCAAGAGGGGTTCTGCAGAGGAGAGGAGAGTCTCAGAGGAAGCCCCACCCCATGCTCAGGGAACAGCGAGCAATGTTCTCTGTCAGATGCTCCACGTGGACTATGAAATCCACTTCTAGAAGCTTCACTGTAGCCACTGTTTCAGTGACTCTTTTTCTCAGGTCTGCAGCCTCCTGTTTGGAGGCAATGAGGTTTCTGTCAGCCCCCCAAACTTTCAACCCATGAGCAAGAGCTTGTCAGCTCAAGGGGCAGAATCTGGCTTTGAGAAGAGAAATGCTTCTTTGCAGCTTTTCTCCCAGGTCTTTGAATCACTTTCTGCAGGTCTCCTGCTTTTCATCTGCATGGCTTATCTTGTCACTTGCTCTGAATACTCTTCCCCTCTCTCCAAAGTCATGGTCTGCCTTCACAGATGACATTCTAAGAAGCTCCATTTCTTCTTGACAAAGTTAAGTCACTCCATTTACTGTCTCCCAAACATTCTGCACTTGTAATCAAGGCATGAAGTTCCCTGTCCTCTTCTTCAGCAAAGTTGGTACAGAATGGATTTTTCTCCCTGCCCTTGGTGTTTGGTGTGTACTTGACTCTGCCACATCAGTCAGTCTCCTCCTGGCTCCAAGAGGAGGGGAGTACCAGTCATCTATGCTCTTCACTTCCTGATCCCAAGTCCTCACCTGCGTCTCCTCTCCAAGGGAAGCTGCCGGTGCTTTTATCATTAGAGAATGTTCCTGCAGGGACTCACTCTGTCTGCCTTTCCACGCAGGTCCTATAGATCAATAAGGAGAGCCTGAGTATTCTTCAGTTGCCTGTAACAATTTTAAGCATGTTTTAGCTTCTTATTCTGGTGGATTTAGCTTCTTTCAGAACTTAGAACTTTTTTGAAGAGTCAGACATTTGCCCTTCTTGATCTGAACATCGAGGCTCCTCTTTTGCTAGCTGGTGTGCTATGAAGTGTGTGACAGGCCAAATCACAGGATTGGGCGTGTCCAGGGCTCTGGTGTTTTCTCATCACAGGGTGAAGCTCGAGACCTTTGCGTTTTACTAGAGTAACTGCCCAACTGCTAATGATGTGTTCCTTGTCTCTCTGTACAGAAGATCTTTCTGCCTATAACCAAGAAACACAGGAACTACCATGGCACACTCCACCACTGTCACTGATACCCAGAGAGCAAGACATCCTTGTCAGGTACTTCTTCCACGAAGCTTCGCGTGTGGTGTCTCCTGAGTTCATCTACAGCATGAAGTTCTGCCACGGGGCTCCAGGTACCACGGAGGGAGTGCCTTGTGGCCACCACGGCCAGCTGCACTGCCACATCTGTCCAGGCGACACCTGCACCAGGCAAGTAGGGTTGAACATGCCAGGACAGAGTGGGGAAGGGAATGGAGAGGACAGAAACAATGAAAGACTCACATATCCTCAACCTTGCCAGGGGCTTCTCTTTCTTCTACTTGAACTTCTTTAGTGGCCCTTGAGGAACCAACCACTCCATCTGCTGTATTTGCTGCCCCCTCCACCTGGAAAGACTTTGCTCTCACTGCCCATGTGGCAAGTGCATGCCCATCCATACCACTGGGCCGCATCACTCATGTGTTCCCGGAGGAAGGGCCTGGCACAGAGTAGGTGTTTGGTGCCCCACATGTTTGTGAGATAAATACATGAAGGAGGGAAAAAGTCATCTTTGACCATCCCTCAAGACTCACACACAAAGGTCTGCTGGTTCAGGATATGGTTCCACTTGAGGGGTTTAAAATTCCTATGGGTGTAAAATATCTGCATAATGTCATTAAAAATATTTAACACATGTTCAACATTGGGTGAACATGAACGATTCCTCAAAATTCACCCTTTGAACTACAAAGAAGACCTCATGATTGTTTGAAAAACTTATCTGATAGAGATTATTTTCTGTATCTACATTTCAGGAAATTTGGAAACAAGTCACAAAAATCAAAGTGGAAATAACTGTGGATATTTTAAAACTCCCCTGAACAAATTTTGAGTGAGAAAATCACTGTAAAACCCAAACTGCACAATTATTTAGAAAATACTAACAATGAAGACACTTTATATCAAAATCTGTGGAATAGAGCCAGTATTATGTAAAGAGGAAAATTCGCAGCATTTAATGCTTAAACCAAAAGTGTGGACGTGAATTGGACAATTAAGCATCTAGCTAAAAAAGTTAGAAATGGAAGAAAGAAACACAAGGAGAGCAGAATAATGGAAATAATATTGAAACAAATGTTTTGGAACTTGGAAAAATCTGAAAACTTGATAAAATCATCAAAAAGCTAATTAGAGGACAGCTATTATTATTATTATTTAAACAGAGAAAGCAGAAATACAAAAGTGAAAATGAAAAAAAAAGTCCCCAAAGACATAGGGGAATGTGACTTCTTAGAGCCTATCTTCTAGAACACTGTACAGGGAGGTGGAGAGACAGGGAGGTGATGGTAGCTCCAGCCTAGGCTCCTGAGCAATCTTTAGCTCCAGACCTGTTGACCCCTCCAAATGAGCAGCCCAGTCCCTTCAGCTGTGCCTAGTTGGTTTCCTCAGGAGGGGAAATAGGAAACTCCCATCCAGACCACAAGGTGGCTGGCATTCTGGAGCCAGGCCTGGGGCAGAGTCTAAGCAAACCAGGCTGTGGTCACTCCTGAGAGGCATTCTCTACTAGAGGACTGGAGGCTGTGCTTTGGCCTCATTTGTAATTTTCTGTGCCTGTATCTAAACAGTATAATGACAGCTTTTGGATTTAAAGGCCTCTATAGGTTGAATTATTATGCAGATTGAAGGGAAGTGCAGACCTTCCTTCTGGGACCCCACAGGTGTGTGTGTGTGTGTGTGTGTGTGTGTGTGTGTGTGACGAATGAATGGATGAATGAATGGACCAAGGACAAAGCTATTGTTTGATGACCTTGAAGAGGACAAATAACCCTGTGGACTCTGCAGGTGATCCTCTTGGTAGAGCTTAAAAGCCTGGGGAAAAAGCCACAGCTTCAGGAGGCATTCTGGGTCCAGCATAGCATTCTGTTTTATAACCTATTAAGTCTCAAATTCAGCATGTCTGAAACCAGACTTCTTAACGACTCCCAGACCTGCTTCACCACACCACCTCCTCCGTCCCACTAAACAGCCCCACCATGTCCCTAGAGTTGCTCAAGCTAGAATCCTAGGGATTATCCTTGATTCCCTTTCTCCCCTCCTGACACATATTCAGTCTACATGAAGTCTGGTCAAAACTATTTCCAAAGCGCTTCCTAGATTGACACGGTGCTCTCTCTCCCTCCACTACTTGCACCCAGGTCAAAGCCACCATAATTTCTTGCCCACGAGAAAATGCTGCAGTAGTCTCTTACATGGGATTCATGTTTCTGCTTGTTCTCCCTTTGGGTGTTTTCCATGGACCATCTGGTGTTATCTTTCTAAGTATAGACTGACCCCATTACCCTCCTGGTTAAAGCTTTCCAAGAGCTGTCCATCAGATCTGTGATAAAACTCAGATCCCTTTTCCTGGCCTACAGGCTCCAAAGAACCCAGCCCCTGCCCTCCTCTTCAACGCTGGCCTTTGCCATTCTCCTTCCTCACAGTACGCTTCAGCCACAATAGCCTTTTTCTCTGATCTCCAAGTTTATTCCTACCTCACAGACCTGAATTAGCATCTTTTCCTGTGATGCACGCTCCCCAAATCTTCCTATAACTGAATCTTTTCTAAAGGTGTAATTTCAGCTTAAACATATTTTTGAACTCAGTTCAAGGTACACCCCCCCTCACTCTATCACATCTCCCTGTTATAGTTTCAATATATAGTGTAAAGGGTGGTCTAAAAGTCTTCATGCACTCCCATACATCTATCGACATAGCCAGTAATGAGCGGTTCATTGTCATATTCCTTCTTAGCCTAGAACCCAGACAAGGATTTGGGTTAATTTCCTTTCTTATCAGAGGTGTTATGGCGCTCTTTTTGCAGCCATTCTGGATCAAGGAAAGTACTGTTCCCAGATGTTGGCAAACACCCCTACCCCACCTGCAGTACCTTCCTGGACTTCATGTCTCTATACCCGGCCATTGTCCTCCCAGACTTCTTCTCCATTCTGGCTCTGTCATGTTGCTATTTGTACTGTTTTGGCCTGTGGACCTCTAAGGGGATGGGGACAAGGGGAAGAATACCTAGTTCAGATAAATATCTTGGGATCATGGTCTCCGGCAGCTCCAGAGCTAGCCTTACTAGGGTAAAATCCTAGGGAGGCAAGCAGCTTTTCTCCAACATCAGCCACTTTTAAGTCTTTTTGCAAAATCTGATTTTCCAGTCATGCTCTCAGTTCTCTCTAGACATGTCTTGTGATCAGTAAATGTTGAGTGAAAGTCTTGGTCAGAGGGGAAATTTAGAGGTCAACTTTCTATGAGTGGGAAGGGAAAGGCATGACAGTTACTACAGCTAGCACAATTCTGATTGAAGCATGGAAACTGTGCAGCCTGCGGGAACTCATGGAACGAGAGAGCAAGACAAGGAGAAAACTCAGGCAGTTGAGTGGCGGGTTTGCCTTCTTCCAATGGCAACAGTGAAGACGACCAATGTGGTGGGCAGAAGGAATGTTGAAGCTGCCTTGTGCAGGTTCCCTGCTGGTGGCCCCAGCAACGGACTCTGCCCCATAGTGTGGCTTTGGAAGGGAAGACCATGGGTGAAGGAAACACATGGTCTTTAAAAGCATGGCCAGCGGTGGTTCCCGCTAGTTCCCTTTGGGGGAAAGACCAGGGAGATAGTGGAGGGAAGGCTTTGTACCATTGAAAGGAGTGGTTGTTTCGAAGAGGCATTTTTAGTGAAGCGGAACCCTAACAGGGCTATTTGGTGCTTCAGGGTGGAGAAAGCCCCCATGTGGGTGCTGAGCTCCCACTCCTGCTTTGAATCAGATTGGGAGTATAAATCATGAAGCCAGACATGCGTCCACATTGTCCTCTGTCTTCTCATTGTCATTACTGCTGACACAAAACAAGCATTGAAAGAGGGAAATGCTCACCCCACCTGGTGCTGCGGGGGCAGCCCAGCAGCCTCCTTCCCAGTCAGGGTGGGGCCGGGACAGAGTATAGAGTGCTACTGAGTTGGTGCCATTACCCTGTGCTTTAGTTTTAGTCACCAAACTCAGGTAAAATCACTTTATTGCTTTCAGTTGCTAATAAAAATCTATACCAACTACTGTTCATTAAATGACTTCATGTTTGTGAAGAGCTTAGTCCAGTACCTGGCACTCAGCTATTATTTAAAAAATAATTGTTAGGGGCGCCTGGGTGGCTCGGTCGATTGAGCGTCCGACTTCGGCTCAGGTCATGATCTCGCGGTCAGTGAGTTCAAGCCCCGCGTCGGGCTCTGTGCTGACAGCTCAGAGCCTGGAGCCTGTTTCAGATTCTGTGTCTCCCTCTCTCTCTGACCCTCCCCCATTCATGCTCTGTCTCTCTCTGTCTCAAAAATAAATAAACGTTAAACAAAAAATTTAAAAAAAAATTAAAAAATAATTGTTACTATTGCAGCTACGGTGTTTCAATGACTGAATGCTGGTGGTCTGTATCAACAAACTCTTCTCAGGGTTCCTGGGGCTGGGGGTTGGGGGGATCAGGGCTGTGCTGATTGGTTCTGTTTGCTTGCCAGATGGGTTTAACAGACACAGAGGAGAGGGGGTGGAAGGTGGAGGTAACAGCTGGTGCATACAGATCTTTGTTCTGACCTAACATCCGACACTGGTGCCTCCTGCAAATGAAGTGCTCTCCAGCTTAGTATCTGTTTTTAGCAATGATTTCAATACCCATGCATGTGCTATAGGATGCATGCAAGCTGCACTTCTTGTCATTGAAGCAGGAACCTACTGTTTTGCAGTGGTGGAGTGCATACCAGGGTGGTGATTACTGGGGTTGGTGCCCAGCTGGGAGAGCCATCTATCTCTTGGCCCCACCAATGGGGTCCGATATAATTCCACTTGGATTTTAACTCGATTGATAAGGCTTCACTCCAGGCCTGCATCTTGGACCTGGATGGCGGGGAGGCCAAGGCCCTCCTGGGGACACATATGACACCCTTCTCACAATGCTCACGTCCTCGGGCACACTCACTGCCCTCCTGAGCGTTGGTCTGTAGACGTTCATAGAGTCCAAGAGTGATTCTCAATCACTGGGTTACTGGCAAGAGGGGTGCAAGCCAAAGTCCCTATGGATGAGCTTCTTTTAGTTAGGTTGCCTGCCCCTGAACCAGGTAGCCTGTAAGGATCCACTCACTCACTCACTGCTGGTATCCTCACCCCTTTGCTGTTTGCCCCCAGTCTGCTCTAAGAGTCCCATCTCAACATGCCCCTGGGGCTCCTACTTCTCTCGATAGCTTCCTTCTCCTGTTTATACAACCACCTCCACCTGCAGATGGATGCAAGCCAGCCCTCCTTCCTACTGCCTTAATCCCCCATCCTGACCACTGTGCATAGTCTCACTCCTGAGGCACTGCCTCAGCTGCATGCTGTTCTGGGAAAACGCCCATCCTGATTTAACCCTCACTGGCTACCCCGACACCAGCCTGCACAGGCCTCCTGAAGGGGTTCCTGGGAGCCGACGCCCCGGGCTGGGGACTTGAGTAGCCCTCCTTAATGCAAGGAATGTCAATCAATCAGACTCCTATTGAAAGCAAGAGTCCCAGATGCGTGTCATGCAGTCTTCTTCTGTAGCCTACCAATGGAAAGGGCAGGCTCTCCCCTGGGGTCCTGGGCAAATGCCAGGGTGTCCTCCGGATTAGTTCAACCTTTGACCAAGTCTCTTGGTAAGAATAGATGGACAGTGATTACTGTTACAAATGTTCCTTTTCTTTTCCCTCTCCTCTTTTATTTTGTGTAACGAGGGAGGAGCTCCTCCCACCCCAGTGGGCTTTTAGTACAGCATATTGGCTCCAGTTTTCCAGAATGGTGTTGACATACTGCTTCTGAAATAAACATTCAACCACTTTGACCAGCTTCCTTGGTAGGAAAAACAGTATCACGTGTGTTTATGTAAACTAACCACAGGAAACCTTTCTGGAAAATGTAGAGCCAATTCCAGGGGGTTCATGCTAATGAGCTAGAAAGGCTTCTTGTCCATTCCCAGCATAATGTGTTGACCCACAATAAGCCTCCTGGGAAGCCCTTGTGAGCCAGAGTTAGAAATGGTGTAAAGACAGAAAAAAAGCATGCACGGGAGGGAAGTGTGTGCAGAGCATTTGATGTTGCAGCAAGATAAAAGAGCAAGGTCTCATTTTTGTTTTCCAAAACAGGTACTTTGTAGCAGTATACCTAAATTATGAACCAGCCTATCCTCTTCCAGAACTAGAGATACTTGGTGTTATCAGAGTTGTTATTTTTTGACTTTAAAATACCTTAATTTTATTGGGGGCATAGATTTATTTTGTTAGGGGGCATATCTAGTATGTATTTTTTCCATTTTCTCTACAACCTTTTCATATCTTCTCCAAATCTGCCATGCTCTTTTATATCTCTGTGCCTTTGCTAATGCTGTTCCTACTGCCTGGAACACCACCTTCTCCTCAGTGCCCCTCCTGCTCTCAGTAATCAAATTCCTACTAATTCTTCAAGATTCAACTCAGACATGACTTTCCCTGGGGAGACTTCCCTGTCTCCCTAACCTTGCCCTACTCCTAACCCTAAGGCTCCTCCCCACTGATCTCACATACTCCCTGCGTATATTTCCCTCTTCTTACCCGTATTTTAGTTAAAATTTATGTTAATGTGTCTCTCTTCCCTTCTAGACAGTAAGCTTTTTGGGAACAATGGATGCATTTCAGTTATGGTTGCATGACTACCAGTGATCACAAGGCCTGACACATACTGGATACTTAAATTGCTATTGTTTACCCCTGCACTGACCTCTTTACTTTGCCTCAGTCTAGATACCTCCCTTTTTTGAGAAGAAACTACGTGTCTGTGGGCACACCTGCCATAAAATGTTCTTATTTTTTAGAGTGGTTAATGCATAGGGGTGCTCAACACATTTAGTCTGTATCAAAAGTTCTTAAAAATTTTTGGTCTCAGAAACCCTTTATTAACTTAAAAATTGTTGAAGACACCAGAGCTTTTGTTATAAATTAAAATTGTAAAATTAAGAGACCCTAATAACTCATTTAAAAATAACAAGATGGTGCGCCTTGGTGGCTCAGTCGGTTGAGCGTCCGACTTTGGCTCAGGTCATGATCTCGCGGTCTGTGAGTTCGAGCCCCGTGTTGGGCTCTGTGCTGACAGCTCACAGTCTCGAACCTGCTTCGAATTCTGTGTCTCCCCTCTCTCTCTGCCCCTCCCCTGCTCATGCTCTGTCTCTCTCTGTCTCAAAAATAAATAAAAACATTAAAAAAAATTTTAAAGATAAAAATGACAAGAATAAGCCCATTGTATGCTAACAAATGTTTTTCAAGTAAAAAACTTAAAACAGTGGCATTATTTCATATCAGTTTCTCAACCTTGGCACTATTGAACTCTTGGACGAGATCATTCTTCATGGTAGGAGGCTGTCCTGTGCATTGTCAATGTTTAGCAGTATCGCTAGCCTCTATCCACTTGAATGTTAGCTTTTACCCCCCTCCTCCTACTTATGACAACCAAAAAAATGTCCTAATTTCCCTTCGGGGTTGGGGGAGGACAACATCCCCCTGGTTGAGAACCACTGTTTTATATTTCTGCAAATCTTTGTAATGTCTTAATTTATAGAAGACAGCTGGATCCTTATATCTGTTTCTGCATCCAGTCCATTGCAATATGCTGTTTTGGTTGAAGTTTATGGTGAAATTTCAGCCTTACCTAGATATGTAGCTGGAAAAGGGGTAAACATTTTAATAGCTTTTAAATTAAGTGTGCATAGTCTTCTTTGATTCTACACCAAAACTCAGCAAGTGGTGATTTCCTAAAGGTTACTTGTAATGTGGAAATCTCAATCCATATTAATGAAATTTTCCTACTCTGTTACGTTAAAATATATTAGTTTACCTTAAATTTTAATAACTTTCTATTTTTTAGTGTTTATTTTTGAGAGAGAGAGAGAGAAGACAGAGGGTGAACATGGGAAGGGCAGAGAAAGAGGAGGACACAGAACCCAAACCAGGCTCCAGGCTCTGAGCTGTCAGCACTGAGCCCAATGCGGGTCTTGAATCCATGAACCGTGAGATCATGACCTGAGCTGAAGTCAGATGCTTAACCGACTGAGCCACCCAGGTGCCCCAGTTTACCTTAAACTTTAAATGGATCTCTTATCCATGTGAGATTTTGTAACATCATACATTAGTTATTCGGAAAATGTTTATGCAGGTCTTTTAAATGTTGACATGTCTCATTGCACAATATAAAAGAAATTACATTTGTTAATATTAATTTTATTAGCAAAGTTTTAAGTACTGGGATACCATCAAGGTCACCATAACAGATACAAGTTTTCCAAAAGTCTGATTTCCTTTTGAAAGCTCAAATTTTGTCACTGGCAAGAAATACTATTAACTGTCTTCCTTGAAGTGACTGCTTCCTTATTTTTGGAAAAAAAATGGCCACCAAATACCAAAGCCTACAGATTCAGACTATAAATTGTCCTTTCCAAAACTAATGTTTCATGTAAGAAATGACTAGTTCAGCCTGCAACTCAATCACGCATGTGCTTTTTCTCAAGACAAGCATCTTACTCTGATACACAACCATATTGCTTTAGGTATACTTCCCTCATCGTCACAAGGAGTATTTTAAAAAGTGTATTCAGGAGTTGAGTTTTCATTAACTTGTTTACTGCTTCATCCAGGACCTTCCCAAGTGAAACTGTTTTGGTTTTTGTTTCCTTCTGCAGGCCCCCAGCTGGGAAGAGGGCTACTCCAGTGTTGTTTTACTTTGATCAGGAAATGAAACTACTCCAAGAGCCAGTCTTGAGAGAAGAGCTCTAGTTATATGATTAACTCATGAGTTGCCAAGGAAATAGCCATGGGTTCAAAGTTTCAGGCTAGAAGGGCTCTAGGAGGTGGTCTAATGTAGCCCCCTTATTTTCCAGACCAGCATGCTTAGGCCCAGAGAGGGGAAGTAACTCACCCAAAGTCCCACAGCTAGTTGTGACAGAGTCAAACCTAGAATCCAGGTCTTCTGATTTCAGTCTGGTGCTCCTTCAACCACACCCCACTGTCGATAAGCACCCGGAGTGGTGTCTAACACAAACCCACCTGCAAAAAGATCCGTCTTCTAGTTGGGGTGAGCAATGTTCTATTACTGTTGCCCTATTTACCATTGGTTTATGAGTTTGTTTTTTTGCCCAGCCAAAATCCAGGAGGCTGCCTGTTTTCTCCAGTTGCTTGGCCTACAATTATTGTAATTGGCCACCAGGTGTATGCAGGTGCTTAGTTAAGCCTTTGTACTCTAGCAGTCAGAACCCTATGGAGTTGGTTAACCAAGAGGCCATGTGGATTTTTCCACCCAATTAGGTCACCTCACAATATGATCACCTAAGGACTCCACGTTTCCACCTGCACCATGGCTCACTTAAGGGAAGGCTCTGGAACATTTTCCATGGGAACTGCCTTAACTGGGTTGCCCTGATGTTGCTAATTTCCTTGATCCCTGTCATCACTTTGATCTATTGTGCCTCATGGCATTTCACGAGAAAACTGTGGCCGTTTTTCTCTGTCTGGCAGCTGAGGAGCAGAGAAGGTAAGATGTGTCTTCTCCGCATAAATAAGCTGCAGAACACCAAGTCAAAATTATTAATGACAGTGAGGATGAAAACCTCTTCCTAGCGACCTGCAATTTTCTTTAAGAAAGTGCCAGGTCCGCTTGGCTTCCAGACAGCTGAGCTGAGGAAATGGTGACCCTTTCCTCTTGGTTTCATTCAAACACCATGAAGGGAAGAGAACCTATTGGCAAATTTTAAGAGTCTGAAATAGAACTTGAAAATTATTTCTAGCCATTTTGTCCTTCATTTTCCCCAATAGATAGATGCAAGAGTTAATGTCCCAAGTGGTCTCTCAGAAGCTTTCCTGGGCTGGGGTTCCCCTGGGCAAGGTGGCCTTGGGTCACATTCAGCACTCTGGTCCTTCTACTGGTAATTAAGGGCCCATATGTGAGGACTGTAATGTGAAGGGTGATGGTGTGGCCTGGAAGCTTCTTGTTTCACAAACAATTCCCTCCCATGGTTTCCCAGATCCCTCAGGCTTAGGAACGGGGCTGGCTATCTTCCAGGTCTCTTCCCAGGACCTTAGCTTCCCTAGACTGGGCTTTCTGAGCCAGGCCTCTTAGGATGGTGAAGCCATGGATTGCAAAACTGGCTGGTCTTGGGGACCACAAAGGGCAGAGGAGAGTCAGCACCATAGCCTAGGTCACTTCAGGCAGATGCTGGCTCCCCTGAAGAATGCTGTAGAAATACCTAAAGACCTGAAGAGCAAGCATCTTTGGTGGGAGAGGGAGGCCAGAAACGTCAATCACAGGATTGTTCAACAAGCCCCATATATTCATAGGTGGAATATCAGTTTAGCAGTCATTTCAAAGGAAAAACAAAACAACAAGGAACCAATAAAAAATCCATACCTGCCTGTTCAGAGCATATGACCTGATAGGGGAGAGAAGTAAAAATATACTCCTGGATGGTATCATATATTAGTACAAAGATCATCTCCAGGACTCCGAAGGCCTCATCCCTCAGTGGTTGTTTATGAAGCTCCCACTGAGTGGAGGGCCTGGTGCCAGGTCCTAAAGGTGGTGGTTTATACAAGCTGGTGGGGTATCAGATGGAGGAGTTAAGGGAGTGTGCTGGAAATATATAGACTTCTAGCAAGTCCTTGCAAAGCCCGAGACGTTAGGAGGCTACTGCTGCTGGTGTTGTCAAGAGGGGTAGGACATAGAAAGACCTTGCTTTCCATGGGGAGATTCCAGAGGCTACATTCCACATGCCAAAGTGACCTCAAAGTAGGGTTGGGGATGATGTGTTTGGGTGAAAACCTGGGGAGCACTGAGTAAACAGACATTTTTTAGAAGATGAACTCCACCCTCCCACAGTCAGGGAGGACTGGGCTGAAACTGGCTCACTCAGAGGCTGTGCCTTGCTCTCACTGGTCTAGGAGTCAAGCTGGGTGTTGGGGCTTGGCCACACTGGCTTGTTTCCCTGTATGTCCCAACCACACATCTTATCTCAGGCCCCCTGTGATTTGAGTCCTAATGTGGCCCAATGGTTGGTACCCTTGTACTCTCCTGGCCATGTATTCCATTTTTCAGGACCAATGCCTAAGTCTGGGCTTTCAGCACCTGCCCCATGCCTGCAATGGAGTCTAAGTCTAGCCTCTAGTGGAGCATTGTCTGAGTGTTCAACATATGTTGTCTCGTGTTTGTCACAAGAAATTTAGAACAGGCTCTTTCAGGTATCAAGTAGCAGTGATATACTCAGGCCACCTCAGGTAATGGGGGCTTATTGTAAGGATACCTAAGGAAATAAGCCAACTTGGGCAACAGTCTAGCTCTTAGCCTCATAGAGAACTTGACCATCCTGGGGACCCAGTGCAAACACCAACTCTAACCATGAGTTTGCTTTCTCTATTCTTCTAGCCCTTTGTCAGCTCTTTCATCTCCATGGCCAAATGCCTGCTGCCCCCAGGGTGACTTTCGGCTTCTGTTTTGATCTCCTGTTGGTCTCTCTAAGCTTCTTTGAACTCCAGGCCCCCAGCAAGGCTGCATCATGGGCGGCTGTTAATCTCAAGGTGGCTGCTGTCAGCTCAGGCACTAATCCTATGTCCAAACATTTGTGGTCAGGGTGGTGGTGTCACAGGGTACAAAGCATGGTGACCCATGTGGAATAACAGGCTGCTTTTTTTCACATCTGGGTGTGTACCTGAGAGGGAACAGAGGTTTTAAGAAAAGCCTGCCCAGGGGCACATGAGCATGCTGAGCTAAGAACGAGGGCCAAAGCCACATGGTGGGTGGTCAAGGGCCAAGTGAGTGGTCAGTTGCTGTCAGAAGCTCTTTCTGACAATGCTAACCAAGTCCTGGGACAGAGCCATACCCACACCTCTCTGCTTGTGTGTTGGAAAGATTTGTGGATATCTCTACCATGTTATCAGAGGTCCTTATAGGTGCCACCAAAGGCTCATAACAGATTCCTAAAAATTGGGGCTGGAAAGGATTGTCAGGGTCTCCGGGTCCGGCAACCTACCCCCTCCCTCACTGTCTCTGGTTTAGGATGCTTGGGCGTCCTGGATTCACATGTTTGCATCAAGTCTCCTCCCCCAACTCTGGTTCCTGATTCAACTAAGGGCTCACTTACCAAGGCTTCTCCCTCTTGATTTTCAAGGCCTTAAATGGGGAAAGGCAGGAGGTGGCGGGAATCAGATAGAGGCGGGGCTGTCACTGCATGGCTCCCTTCAAAGTCGGGATTACTCATTTCAGAGAGGAATATTTAAAGTTTGATGGGAAATGAATCACTGATCTTAATGAAAGACCACATTCTGTGAAAGTGCTGTAGAGGAGGGGTGAGGGGGCCTGAAAGGAAGGGAAGCCCACCACAAAGGAAGTCATTCAGGCTGAGCTTTGAGGGAGGGAAGGAGAAGGGGCCAGGGAGGGAGGGGTTGGGGAAAGCCACCCGTTTGGACATTTCTCAAGTGGGAGATTAAGTTCCAGCAAATGGATGGCTCCCAGTCCCTCACAAAAACATTATGATTAACTAACTCACACTTTGTGGCTGGTGGGTTGGAAGTGGAAGATGGAGGTGGGTGAAGGTGCCACCAAGCCTGTGGGGAGGGGGCCTAAACAGGAGAGGACGAGGACCCTCAGACAGGATAGAAGGAGGGTGAGCTGGTGGACAGGTGGGGCACTGACTTCCTTCTTCTTCTGCCCTCCCCCTCCTCCCCAAACTGGATTAACTCTTCTCCTCTGTCCTTGCCACGTTGAACAAAGAAACTGCTACTCACTTAGCCATGAGGAGGCTATCACACATGCAAGGTGAGGGCTGTTCAGTGAAAGCTTTAGGTCCAGCACTTTGCCATGCCCTTCCTTTCTCCTTAGTCATGGCTGAGCCAGCACTCCAATTTACAGAGAGCTGCTAGTGACATAACCCACTCTCTGGGCTCCAGGCTTACTGAGGCCATCCTGGCCCATTGCCTTAACCTCCCATCCCTCCCCTGGTATGGAGGGTTGAGGGGAGAGATGGTGGAGTTGAGTCTGCTAAACTGAATAGGGATAGGTCCTTCCACCTCCCTTAGTTGCACCTTGACAAACAGCCAGACAGGCGAGGGGAGGAAGGGACAGACTGAATTTCCATTTTTGTAGTTAAGAGAACCTGAATCTCCAAGGTATCAAGTGACATGGCTGTTTCCCTCTTATGACGATGTCAGGGACACAAGAGATGAGACTGAGCTATAAAATGTAGTGAAAGAGAGCACAGACCTTTGGCCACACAGCCCTAGTTTTAAATCCAGTTCTGTCTCTTCCTAGCTATGTGACATAGGGGAAGTTCCTTAACTTCTCTGAGCCTGTTTCCTCATCTGTAAAATGAGGATAATAAGTCCTACCTCACAGAGGATGTGTGAAGTTGTAGCAAGAAAATGTATAGTAACTGTTTAGCCCAACTCCCCACCGTCAAGTAGGTGCTCAATGAATGTTTCTTTCCTTCCTCCTTTGAACCACATTTCCCAGTGACCACATCAAAGTATATGCTAGCTAAGCCACTACACCACACACCACCTCCTCTGAGAACATACTTGGTGGCCTTCCCTTGACTGTCCTTCCTCTGGCTTCACCATCCTCTGTGGCCAAGCTACAATTTCTACTGGGATGATGAATTTCTGTCTAACCTAGGGGGTGGAGCCATTAGATGAAATGTTCTGGGCATTTTTCTGTATCAAAGACCTCTTTGAAAATCTAATGGAAGTTATGGATCCCCCACCCGAGAGAAAAATTAACACCCACACACATCCACCTGTGCCATTTTCTGTAGAATATCAGAGGACCCCCAGAATCTCTGAATCCACATGCAAAACTCCGGATGGAAAGTCAGGGCATATAGGCATAAATTTAGCAATGTGAGTAATTTGTTGTTTAGCCCAATTGTTCCTCAATTCACAAAGTCTTTCCCTTGTGAAATGGCCAGGATGATTCTTCTGAATCTATCCAATGGGGCAGGAATAAATAGTCAAGGAATGTGAGTGGATGGTCAGGAAGGTGACTCTGGAGGGAGAGTTACAGGGTTGAGCAGCTTTGGCATGGAGGAGAGAGTGCAGTGAGGACCAGATGACAAGGGGCTGAAACATTGATGTTGGCCACTATCTCTTCCCCCTTGACTAAATATTGAACGGAGAGGAAGAGGAAAAAAAGAATGTTATCAGGAAGAATTGAAACCCTCTAGCAGGGAAAGTAGGTGAACAACAGAACAGAAGCTGTGGGCTTTCTTAACTCAAAGGCTTTAGAAACAAATGTCAGACGTGCATTTTCTTGGTGCAGCTCAGGTCCTAACATTGTAAGGTTGGGGACTGACCATACCTGCCATGGAAACACTAAGGCCAGAAAAATAGAGTCCGGGTGGGACTGTACTCCCCACCACTTTTAGAGAACAGAGAAATATTTTCTCTCCCTCTCTCTCTTTTTTTTTCTTGCAAAGGAGGTGTCTCATAAAGACGACATGCTATTTGTTGTCTTTGTTCCACCAGCATCTGAGTATACTCTGCAAGAGCTGGTGGGGGCTTCTGAGCCCAGGCCAGCACTGTCACACTCTCAGAGTCATTGGAGAGGAAAGGCAGGCCTGTCTGGCTTTGATGGAGCCCAGAGCTGGGCCAGCATGAGGGCTCCAGACTCAGCTGCAAGCTCTGAATTCTCAACTCCTGTTGGGGAGAATGTCCTGATTTTGCTGAGCGCATACACCTTTACTACAGTCACCTTGACCTTGAGCTCATCCTTGCTGCATCAAAAAAAATTTTTTTTAAATGTGATCTCAAAACCACACATAGTAGAGAATTTGAAGAATATAGAACAGCAATACAGGAAACAATAATGTAGAAAACCAACACAGGAAAGAAGAAAATAAAAATCACCTGCAATCCCACCACCCAGAATTAAGCAGAGTTAACATTTGGTTGGATCTTTCCCATTAGCTTTCCCTGCTCCCCACCCCCGCACCTCGGATTTAGTCATGTTTTAAACATATATTCCCCAACTTACTGGAGCTTGGGCCTCTGTGCCTCAGTTTTCCTGTTTAGAAAAATATAGCTACCCGCTAAACAAAATTACCCAAATGCTTTCATGTAGTTATATTATCCACTGAGCCAGGAGAGAGGTGTGTCCATCCATTATAGGCAATGAGGATAAGGGAGTGGGAGTAATAGGCACAAAGCCACTCAGCAGGCAGGGGAACCCCAGGGACCCTAACTCTTAACCAAAGTGGGTGTCAAAGAAAAATTTCATGGAGGGGAGATCAGACACATACTCCAGCCTCCCAGGGCCATGCATGATAGGTCTGCCCAGGATCTGTCGACACCTGTGACCACACCTCTGTGACACAAAATCAGAACAGCAACCAATCCCAAAACAAAGTTTACAAAGTGCTTTTTGAGCCAATCAGAAGTTCAGACAGAACTTCTTTCCCACACTGTTTCTTTCTTATTTACCTTCAGTTTGGACAGGCTTCCTGATCTTTCTTAAAGAAATGGGCCTCTCTCCTTGTGTGGCAAATAATAAATTTGGTGTCTACTTTAGACTGCTCTGGTGGCCTTTGTGGCCATGCTGTGGGTCTCACTTCACTGATCCCTGTGATCAGTGGAAAGTTTGTCCCTTCAGAGGTTGTAATCGGAGCCCCTCCTCATGTGTGGTCATCACAAGAGGTTTTCCCACACCTCGTGGAAGAAGGTCAAAGCCTGGTTTATTTGCCAGCTTGCTCAGAGGGTCTCCACTTGAAATGATTGGCCTTATTTGGTTGGTACTCACTCACTTGCTTTTCTAGTTAAGAACTTTTCTTAAGTTAGGTGGACATGCAGTACAAATAGGCATGGTCATTAATTTCTGCGAAGGTGGCCTGAGGGCTGATGGCAGGGGCAAGCATTCCAACTTCCATCTTTCAGCCAGACACCTTCATTCATTGAGCTGTTCTGGGAACAGTTATTTTGGAAGTCATAGCCTGATTTGACTCACTAGAACACAAGAACTTCTGTGTTGAGTTATCATACATTCACAGTTTGGAGTGAATAGCTCTGAACCTGGGCTCTCAGCTATCTTTCAATGCTCCTCTTGGATGGAATACATGGGCCTCGTCCCCCTTCCCACCCTCTCTATTCTTCCCCCATGACTGGGCAAAGCTTTTTTCTACCTACTAGGCATGACCTCAAGCCAACACTGAGAGAGCTCCAATTTCTTGGACCTCAGTGTTAGCTGGCGGGGGGCGGGGCAGGTGTTGGGGCTACAGTATGGACATCCCAGCCAACATAGTTAGCATGCCTTTCCCAACACTCCACAACAGATCAAGTATGCTTTCCCCGTAGTCGCCTTTTACTGCAAATGCAGTCATGTTTTCTCCTGCATAATTGGAGTCAAGGCCTCTTGAACCCTACCTGCAAATTTATGCAAACAATATGCAAAAGTTTGTGCCAAAAACTGGCAAAGGAAGACCTTTTGCAGGTGAAGCGCAGCTGACGCCTAATACCTAGTGGGAGACTGTTTTGGGGGTGGGGGTGCAGGTGAAAGTCTCAAAACCTAGGAATGGAGGGGGAGGGGCTTGGTTAGTGTCTACAGCAGTAATGGAAGACCTCAGAGTCTCCCTTTCCCCTGACTTTCAGCTTGAGAGTGGCCAGTGAAGGGGCAGGGAGAGTTGGGGGCTCCCTTTCTCTTTCTCACTATGGAGTCCTCTTGAGAGAGCGGTAGGGGATAGAATCTATTGGCCTCCCCTTTGTTCTGTTCCAGGTGCCACATCTGGTGCTGAGAAATGTTTGAGAAGACTTGACTTCCCAGGCCATTGCATTTACATGCAACTATACCACTTTTTAGGTTAACTTCAAATAGAAACATTTTTATTGTCCTTCTAGGACATTAAGCTGTATTTTACTTTTCTATGGTCCCTCTCTGGACTAAAATAGAACTGTTTAAACCTTAAGTCTTAAAACTTAATGGTACTTCAGCGAGCACCTAGTCCAATACCTTATGCTTTATATATGAGGGGACTAAGCCACTAACAAGTGGGTTACTCCAGTTCACAGACCTAGGCTTAATCCACCCTTTATCTCTCTGGGTGACATCACTGATTAAGTAGCAGACTCTTGGCACTGTAGGTGACATCTGAGATATGCTGGGAGCACAAAATACTTTTCTTCTAAACAGTTAAGAGCTACTTTATGAATGGACGCACATCTCTGTCATTCTTAGGAATACATGTGGGCTTATGGACACTATCAGCTACTAATCATGCTTTTCAAAAGATCAGGCAGTTGGTCAGACTACAATGATTGCTCTTAGGCTTGTAAATAACTTCTGGGATGTCCAAAACCGCCTAGTTTTTCTGGTCATTCTACCCTATGGCTGTTCATAGACAATGTTATGTCATTAGAAGTAATGGAGAGGAGGAGAAAGAAGGGAATGGCAGGATAGAGTGCAGGAGTAATAAAAAACATTTATTGAGCACTAACTATACTCACGATATTATTCTTAGTGCTTTACCCAATATTATCCCCATTTTACAGATTGAGGAAATTGAGGTTTAGAGAGGTTAAGTAATTTGCCCAAAGTCTCACATCTAGTTAATAAGAGGACCCAGGATTCAAAGTTGGGGCTTCCTGATTTCAGAGGCCAAGCTCATCACCACCTTGCTCACGAGGCAATGCTATAGGGAGAGAGCCAGGTTTTCAGGAAACTCTTAGTGGCCATAACAAAGAGTTATTCTTTTGTATCCTGCTGATGCTATTTTGATGACTAGCCTTGATGGGATTTTTTAGCACCACAGTGGAAGTGAGGGCAAGAAAAGGAGGATGGAAATCCTCTGTGTTAGCCTTGTTGGGGACTTCTTGCCCACTTTCCTAGGGCTGACCGACTGGAATTCTTCCAACAGGTGTTGGCCTGAAGCAGCTGGGTCTTTACCTCTGTGATGGTAAAGGCAATTTTCAGGCTCAGATAAAGATAATTTAGCTGTTTATCCATCCATCCAACAGGCATTTATTAGATACCTCCTCTGTCAATTCTTGAGCCAATAAGTGAGCAAGGTCACTGACCCAACAAACCTAACTCAGATTCAGAGATGCATAACCTAACTCCAACAAAGCTTTTTGTAGATTATCTAGGGTAAATTTTACAACCCTCTATCTTGCCAACATTTCAGCTACTGGTTTGCCAGCAGGAACCTCTTCCATGAAGGAACGGGGGAGATGTTGGGCTGCTTAGCACCTGAGCTAAAGTTTTGGGGAAGGATATGGAAGCCAAAGACTAACAAGAGGTTTTGGCATTATTTGCGAATATCCCTTCTCCCTGCTATTCCATTTCCTTGGGCACTTAAGCTAGGCTCATGACATAAGGGCCAACTGTGCACTTAAAAATCCATCCCAGCATCCTCAGCTCAACCTCAGAACTAACTGCCAATCACCACTTGCCTGCCCCAACGGAATTAACGGAAGCTGCCAACAGCCCTGCCCTGACCTCACTGGAGAGAACTGCTTCCTTAGTGGACATGATTTCCTCTTTCTTCTGAGATAGTCTCTCTCCTCTCTTAAAGCAGGAAGTCCCTCACGTGCAGGCCAAGTTTCAGACAGAGAGACAAGTTGGGTCATTCATTTATTCTCATTAGGAATCTCCTTATGTGGTTCAGGAAAAGTGTCATGATTGCTCCTATGAAAAGCTGCTGGCAGGGGTAGAGAAGCCAGGTTGAGGGTATGCAAAGGAATGAAAGTGCTTGAGGAGGGCCAGCAGCCCCTGACTGTAACCAATATCAAAAAACACTTTAATTTTGGGTTGAATGGATAGAAGCCAGTTTGTGAAGTCACAGAAATGTCTTTGTTAGACCTGGCTAGTCCTTTTCTGAGATCTTGTGACATAACTGCAGGCAGATGGAAGAGGCATGGCAAGCATTAACTGCCACACACGTTGAGGGATCACCCTCCTTACTGGAGGTGCTGAGTGGTAGAAATCCCTGGAGTGCATATAGAAAGAGTGGAATTAGCAGATGGCCCTAAGATTCAGGGTGTGATTTTTGTAAAATCAGAGACATCTGGGAGGAGGGAGGCATGAACCCAAATCCTGACTTGCCCTGAAAGTGAGCCTTAATGACTGAAATGCTACTCTGAGAATTTCTAGTTTCTGGCTTCAGAGTGAAGGTGATAGTTGAGGGGTGAATGTTTACAAGTGCAGGTATGCAGCACGTGTTCCTGTCTTGGACTTTTAGAAGATTTTCTCTAGACTGAAAAGGTTGTTAGCTAGGTTAGAATATCAAGGAAGGTTATAGTTGCTTTTTCTACATATTGCCAAGAAGCTAGACTTTCATAAAACTCTAGTGGAGGTTTGCTGCAGCTTAGAGGAAAAGGCATTGCCTTTTTTAATGTTGGCCCTGCCAAGCTGTGTGCTCCAGAGCAGGCCACTTAGCATTTTTGGCTGTGCTCTAGAGAGTAACACCTATCTTGCAAGATGCTTTTAATGATTAGGAGGAAGAATAACCAGGAAAAAGATATGTAAACTGTAAAAAGCTGTCATCACCTTACAGTGGTGATGGTGACGATATTTATACTCCTGGGATGTTGGGACACATCCTTGCCTAGAGCAACTGTATATACAACATAATCCTTCCAGCTTCAGGACTCTCCTAGTAAGGTTAAAGGATACTGATATTATCCAGTGTTTAATAGAATTAGACCCACCACTTGCTGCTTTATCACAGAAGGTATGGAGCCGAGGGAGCCTCTGTTAGCAACACTCAAGACCTTGGTTACAAATGAGTGGAATGCATAAGGGGGAGGGGATCTTTAACAACCTTTGAGAGCAATATGAACGGCAAGTTATTTTTGTTCAGGAACAGAAAGCAAACAACATTAGTGGTAGAAGGAATGCAAACCACATCTTGCCTATTTAAAGCAATAAAGGAAAGGAACAAAATTATACAGGCAGAGAGGTTCTTTTGTTTCCCCAGCCATGAATCCTGGTTTAAAAGTGCACACAAACCACAAAGATAGTAGATACCATCTCAACCCCTGGTGTAATGTGTTTCTTATTCTTCAGTGTACTTTCAGAGAGAAAAGATCCTACCAATAAAGCAATGTCACACTTCCTTCAGCTTGCTTTCTCATTTGAGCTTTATGTTTATATTCTGTTGAGAAAACCTAAAGACATTATCTGTTTTCAGTAGTAGTTGATTCTTCCCAGGCACAGAGGGGGAGGATAAGTATAATTTTTTCAAGCATAACTCATTCATTTACTCAATATTAAGATATATGCGAGGCTCTCTCTGCTGAGTAAGGAGGACAAAAATAAACTAGGGACCCTACCTTTAGGGAAGAAAAGACGTTTACGCTGGTACATGTATTTGATTTGCTGAGAGAGAGAACAGATTTGGGATTCAGAAAGAGGAGCAGTTCTTTGTAGTATATCTGATCTGCTGAAGGGAGACTAAGTGTCTGCAGAGGAAATAGTGGGCGTGAGCTCTAGAGGTAGAGCTAAACTAGACAGCGGGTGGCCTAGGATAATGGGTTAAGGATTTGTGACTTTATTTTGAAGACATAGGGAGTTACCAAAGTTTGGTTTTTTTCAGCTGGGAAGTAGCACTGTCATCTGGATATAAATAGATCCTGAAATTTGGAATCTCCATTTTGAGAATGAACTTAGAAGATAATTGCATGGGTGGGTTGAAAGATGCCTTGAGAAGTTTCCAAAGGGGCAGCGCTTGTAGCTTGCCCTCCTGTTAAGGGTATATGCACTGCTTCTCATTCTCCATTTGGCATGAAGAACAGTGCACACGTACACAGGAGAGTTGAATTCTTTCAAGATAGACTCAGTCACTTAAGAAATGTAGATGACCTTGTTTCTAATTAAAATTATAAGAGAAATTCCACATGGCTGAAAGAGAGGAAGTGGCCACCTCAGTCTGGAGATATTTCTTTCTAGGAGGAAGGGCACTGAAGCAGAACATGATAACATCCTCCAGCAACCAGGAAGGATGAATGCACCTGCCACTGATGAATGGAAAGGTGTTTCAGTGCACCAAGCTCTGGTGATCTTGGATGACGTCTGGATATTGCCACTAATTTGCTGTGTGACCTTGAACAAGTCACTTTTCTCCTCTGGGCCTGAGTCCCCTTATCTATACACTGAGAAGTTAGACTGGATGGTATCTAAAGTTCCTTGAGCTCTGACATTCTGTGGGACTAAGGAAAGCTGCTGGTAGCTCCGGCATGGCAAGTCTGATGATCCCCCAGTTTTCCTTCTCTCTCATTGGTACCGAGGGAGGCAACTCAATAGGATGTACTCAGATTCCTGGCCGGGACTTACAACCAGAGTTCAAGTTATGCCCTTGCTATAGGTTAGCGGTGTGAACTTGGGCAAGTCACTTAACCTCCATGAGCCTCTGTTTCCTTTTGAAAAAAAAAAAAAAAGATAGATTAATGCATCAATGACCTCCAGCCAAAGATTCTTCCTTTTGGCAATGGAGACAGACTCAAGCTATAGGACATTTATCTTTGACGTCCAGATTTTGCTCTTTACTGAATTTATACTGATTAGGATCAAGAGGGTGTCCAGAGAGTGTAGTATGTAGTTGGACTAAGGGTTGGTCTTCTCCTCTTTCTTTTGTTGCAAGGTGAATTACTGGCTCCTGTGACTTGATAATTCCTGCACAGTAGCACCAAAGACCCTGGGCATAATATATCAGTTAACTGCCACACAGGCAATCATTACAAACAAAAGGCTGATTTGTTCCTTGTGACAGGTCTTAAAGAGCCCAGATTATAAAACTCAGACAATGAAAACATGTACTTAAAATCCATCTGGGTCTGTTTTAGAGAGCCAGGTGGCTTTCTCTTTTACTTAGTCACATACTGCCCTGCTTTTCCTATAGTATTGACAATGGGATAGCAAGACATTTTTACTGCAATATAAATTTCTCTTTGACTACCTGAGACAAACTTTAGGGCCATATGATTATCCACACAATGATCAACTCTGGCTAATGAAGTTTGCACTGATCTGCTGGATTTCTAGAGGAGAATCTGCTTCATTTATGGTGTCTGTTTATGGCCAGAGACAAGTTTGGACTATCTGTCTCTGCTGTATGAATATCCTGCTGGGGGAACTGTAGCTCTCAGAGTATGCATGTTGTACTCTGTGCTTGCCTGTTTTGGAGGTTTCTGAGTATACTTCTCAGGGGAATGTGATCCAATGGGGGGATGGTAGTGATTTGAAGCATTTGAAAGTCTCTAACAGCTATCCTGGATACATAGGTTAAGTTAGTGTTTTTCAGGTGGGTGTAAACCCAATGTCCATGTGAGAAGTAATCCCCTAGAGGGTCAAAGACTGGGAGTGGGAGAATAAGCATCATTTAGCATAACAGTAGTGAGCCAGGTATTTGTCCCTCAATTTGGGCAGATTCCTTGAGTGGATTCAAATAGTTCCTGCAAAGCAAGAACAGATTGACCCTTGTAGCTAAAAGAGCCCTGATAGTAGTTTCCATTTTCAATGGGCTAAGTTTTGCCGATAGGATTGTAATAACCTCAGCACAAGCATCTTCTTGAAGTGGAGTAAGGTTCAGTTTTTTATAGAATCAAGTCTGGATTATGTAAGAGAAACTTAAGAACCAGAAGATACACGTAGAAGAATAAATATTCTTCTACCTTAGGTAGAAGTAAATTCACAAAGGTATGCAACCATCATCTCTAATTCCAAACATTTCTTCACCCCCAAAAGGGAATCCCTTTTCCCCCCAAAGGGAACACCTTAGGTATTAAACATTTAAACACCTTAAATGTTTAAAAAGGAGTTAAATTTGTAAAAAATCAGTTAAATTCAGAGCAGTAGTTAAGGTTGGAGAAAACCACAAGAGTTTCATTTCTTCTGAAGTGGCAGAAGACCTCAGAGAGTCAAAAACAGGTGGATTGTAAGGGAGCAAAGAAAGGAGAGGAGTCAAAATACAGTAGGAAGCAGATGAGCCAGAACCTCAATGTCTTTTACATAAACACCTCCCAAATGAACCATTATCCTGATTCTTTTTAGTTGAATATAATTTTATATGTATGTGTATATATTTTTATTTTTAAATAAGTTATGGAAACAGCATAACTTACCTACATCATAAAACCAATGTAGAAACTTGGGAAGTATGAACTTGAACCAAGGCCTTATTCAAAGCAAAACATCATACTGACATATTTGTATATGGTCAATTTTTTTAAGAACTGTGAATCAAGCCCAGGACTCTCTATCTTGGAGCTAAAACCTTCTCTTATTATCTCACAAATGTGGTAAAAAGAGAGAGAGAGAGAGAAAGAGACAGACTATTATCTAAATATGCTTTCTAGTGTTGACAAAAAGGGACACAATTGAACAACTTCCTATGTAGACATTTTTGACTGTTTATCTGGATTCTAGACAGTGCTAGAACACACACATACACACACACACACACAACTGAATGATGCTTTTGATCAGCTATCTTTATAATTTCCAAAAGGTGGGAATATAGAAGGACAGAAACAAAATCAGAGGGAGCTAGCTTCCAATAAGTATGAAATTATCACTACAAGGCTAATGAGATTCTTTCTGCAAGGAAAGGTAAAAAGGTTAGCTGTAGAAAAATGGGTTTTGACATATACACTTGAAAGAGAGTGACATTATACTGTTTTAGACAATAGCTTGGGCCCTTGACATTTTATCAAACTGTATGATAAAAAGCCAGCACTTAATAATCCCTGAAGTATGGAAACAAAGGAGAAATCCTGTGTCTCTTATATTAAACAAAATGATCTCTCTTTTAGACATGACAAGATCTTCATGAGGGTTTCTTCACTTTTTGTACTATATCTGTACCATCTGGTTCATGTCAAAATTCCCTCAAGTAGCCACTGCAATTCCAAATTTTCTCTTATATTGTGTTAGAGAAATAAGGAGATGCCTTAACATGTTCAAGAATAATAAAGCAGTGGGTGTTTGGCCCAGAAAAGTGCCATTTTAGATAAAGAAGACCCCAAGAGAAGTGGAATAGACTGTAAGGAGACTTTGTGTCTTGGAGCTTTGTCAAAGGCCAAAAGCTGATTATCACCAATCAGGGGCCAGCCAAAAGTCCTCTAGCTTCTAGGCAGAAGAGACATTAATGAGAGCAGTTTCTTGGAAGAACACAATGACCCAATTGGGGAAGAAGCCTTTTTGAAATGGTGACCTCGGGTAAAGCCTGTCCCAAAGGGTTCTAATCCAAAGAGATCTCCTGAATTCCTCTGCCATGGAGACCAGCTCAAGGATGGACTTCTTGGCCCTCATCTCTGCTCTTCCTATCAACTTCTCCACCTAAAGACAAACAACACTTAAGACATTAGACAGACATTGGAGCAGCTGTTAGAAGGCTACTCAACAATTTCACCAGGGAACAGTCCAAAGATGACCAGATAATAGAGAAGTCCCTCAGCATCAAATTTCTAGGAAAACAAAATAAGCTCAAAGTAGAAAAGCCTCAAGGAAACACTGGAATTCTGAGCTTACCGCCTTGCTAGGGTCTGCATAATTTCCCAAACAGGCAGAGAGTCAAGAGGTTTCAGATGTGAATACCATAAAAGAGGCAGGGGTCACTTGGTTTGAGGAAATGAGTGTTTCTGCTGTGTCTCAGTAGAAACTTCATTTCTGCCAATATTCTCCAGTTAAAAACCACCAAGAACGTATTTCTGATTGAACAAAGTTGGGTTCATTGATGTCGCAAGAAGGAAGAATGCACACCAGTTAAGAGAATGTTAGAAAACACTTATGGGGTTTTGGCTTGTGTCTGGTGATTTTCAGGAGTGTTTAGGAAAGTGAGGCCTTTCTCTGAGTTGGCTATTGTCAGTAAGCAGGTGTAATGCTATGATTGTATATCTTAGTTCTTATCTGGAAGATGAGAAGAATGGAGCCAGGCTCAAGTTGTGATTGGTAAAGAAGCAGTAGTCACTTGTATTGTCCAGGTGCTTGATATTCTGTGATTTGCACAGCAGCCTGATTTTTCGTCTGGCCTTAGACACGATTATGAAGTAGTCTTATTTTTTGTCTCCCTTGGAGTCAGAGTGAGACTGTGTCTGATGTTCGTGCTCTGTGCGATTATTATGTCCAACAGAACACCATGGCTAACTCCTAATAAATTGAAGCCTAGTTGTGAATATCAGGCCCATTCTTAAATGTTGGGGGCCACTTTTCTCTTTCTTGTATGAACTAATTCTTCAATACTGCCGAGAGACTCAAAATAGAAAAGAGGTATAAAAGGATTTGTAAAAACGTGAAGCACAATGAGAATGAAGTGAATGATTCTTGACCCTTTTCTTATCTGGGAGGTACAAATCCAGAAACCTTGGCCATTGAGAACATCGCTGGGAAATTGAAAGCAAGCAAGCAAGCAACACTTCTGAGCACCTGAAATAAAAGTGCGCAAATACTTACAGTTTTTCTATTTACTCTGTTTTGCACATATCCTAACGAGCTGTGTTACCATGCTCACAGAAGGGAGAAGACGAAGGGAATGCTCAGAAGCAAGAGCAAGGAGAGTAGCAAGTCCTGGCACATGGATGGGCCTTGAAGACATTATGCTAAATGAAAGAATCCAGATGCCAAGGACCACAGAGTGTATGATTCCATTTCTAGGGAAGTTTCCAGAATGGGCAAATCCAGAGAGACAGAAGGTAGATTAGTGGTTGCCAGGGGGCGGGGAAGGGGGGACTGTGACAATTGATGGGTATGGGATTCCCTTTTGGGGGTGAAGAAATGTTTGGAATTAGAGATGATGGTTGCACAGCTTTGTGAATTTACTAAAACCACTTTAATAAAAGGGTAAATTTTATGATATGTCAACTATATCTCAAAAATGTTAAAAAAGAAAGAGGGTGAAGATATGGCAAGGCACTAAGGAGAAGTTGACTCCCAAAGCAGGGCCATCAAGAGCTGCAAACTCTGCCCGCGTCTTGATTCATAACCTCTGGGTTCTCTTCCATGTGATCCCACACATGCGTCCGGACACCCCTGCTGGCCAAGGTGCTGAAGGATATAAAGAGGACCAAGGTCCCTGAACTCTGGACGGAGCACCTCTCAGGGCAACAGTGGGCATTCATACTAATGACTCCCAAGCAAGTCACCACGAAAAGGTCACATTATCTTCAAAACTCTTAGTTTAAAAAGACAGAGGAGTGGATCACACGTAATTTGGAAAAAAATTCATTTTGCCAACCTTTTAAAGAAATCTTAAAACCTTTGGTGTCAAATTTCAGTTAGCTAGAAAGATAATGCATGTGGAATGGCTCATCTCCCATAGAAACCAGAGAATGAGATGCCACTGTATCTATGGAAAGGCAAACATGCCCACATATCTCAATAACCCCAGAGAGCGGGTCAGTTAGAGTGTTTCAAATCATCCAGTCTCCTGGGCATCTGGGATGTCATGGCGACTGCACCAATTATACTAACTTTTGTGATTTTCCCAAAATATTTGATGTGCCTCTTACTCAGGGGGCCAAGGGCAGTGCTAAGCAAGCTACGGTGGAGGGAAAGAGGGCTCATGGCAGAGGGCTGTGGTCAGGGCGGGGCGCCACTGAGGAGAGAAATCTGTCCCCTTTCAGTGGCTCTCTGTGGTTTGTTCTCTCTTCTCAGTGTGTGGGAGATACATGTGAGCCCTGCCTCCATTGTATGGCCGGGAAGCCATTGCCAGTGTAGAAGTACCCGCTATAGTTTTCTAGGTGGAGGAAATGGGGTAGGTGTGAAGTGAGCACCCATCTCAGAATGGTTTCAGATCGTAGGAACTATGCACCATTACAAGCCACTGCTTTTGGTGGACAGCTGTGTCCACAGGTGGTTTAAGAGGGAGCCTCAGGGGCAGAGGGAGAGGAGAACGGAAGCCCTCCTTCAGCTAGACGTGAACCTGGCGAATTTGGATGAGCTCCTTAGCTCTAAATTGCTATTTCCATTCTCGGGCTCCTTTAAGGACCCCAAGCTTCCAACTTGCCACAGGCTTTGGGACATGGCACCTGCTCTTGAAAGCAAGCATTTAGGAGTTTTTAAAGGCCTAAGTTCAAACCTGCTACTAGAAAAGATACATTTAAAGGGAAGATGCCCTGCTGTAAATTAGTGGCTTTCCATTGGGACCACACTTAGTGGAGTCCAGGGGTTGGTGACCCATGTCTTGAGTAATGGGAGACTAGAACCAAGTTGCTTGTGTGAGAGGGGGTCAGATGGAACAAAGGTTTCTTCATGGAAAAGCAAGTGGCAGTGATGGTAGTACCTGGGGAGCGTTTTGGCGATTGCGCTGTTCAAGACTGGATAGAGAGCCAAATCTGGGCTGTGCAGTTGGCTGTGCTTTTGGCAGGAATGAGAAGGGCAGGTTGGAGTGACAAAAAAAACTACCAAGAGTCTCTGTGTGGTGACTCACCCATGCTCCCAGCCCTCCCCCATCCCTTCCCATGAATCTCCGTATAGGTTTAAAGAGACTGCCTATTAGTCAGACTCTCCCAGGGGGCACAGAGACCCTCTCAGGTTACTTTCAGTAATGGGGATTTATTGTAAGGATATTTCTGGAAATTGGGAGGCCTCAAAGCCTTAGGATTCCATAAACACTGAGGGCAGATTGGCTTCTAGGAGCTCGGAACAGGATTCTGGACCTCAGGCAGCTGCAGGGGTCTGATTATCTCATACTCTCTACAATGAGGTAAAATCCCTCCATCCTGGTACTTGGCTCTCCACTCCTCTGTCTCTGCTTCTACTGACTCTGATGCTCTGTGCCTACAGCATGTGGTTTCTGCTTCTTCATGGCTTCTGCTTACTTGTGGCTTCTCTCTGTGTCTTTTAGCTTCTAGTCACACACCCTACTGCCTTTTCTCTCACCTTCAAACTTCTCTAGAGAATTCAATTAGGCCCATGTTAGTAGCCACTTTCATGCTAGGCCACCTCCTGGGCCACTGGCCAATAAACAGGCTGCCCTTAAGTCTGATGCCTGTCCCTGGTCCCATAAGCAATAGCTGGGGTAACATTATGCATTTTCTCCTGTGTCGAAGGAGACTGTTGGTGGTAGGGCATGTGTGTGTGCGTGTGTGTGTGTGTGTGTGTGTGTGTGCGCACATGGAGTGGGGGGGGTGGTGGGTGGAGGGGGTGAGGGTTTGAATGGGGGAGTAGCAGGTATCTGAAGACTTGGCCTGTCTGAACTTTTGTCCTGGCAATAAAGACTATGAAGCACTTGGGAGGGCGGGTGCTTTGAAAAGATTCCAAAGGCCTCTAGGTGTGTGTGGGAGAGACACCAATACCCACAGCACTGTTTTTCCAAGTCAGATCTCCCCATCAGGTTGCAGAGAGTGGTACGCTTGGAAGGTACTGCCTCATTCCTACTCTCTTCCTTTGTTTTTGGTTCTGTAAACGGGAATAGGAAAGAGTGACTGGAAAGGTTTGCAGAGCTCTTTCTGGCTACAGGAGGTGGTCTGCAGGTTGCCCTAAGAAATGGACTTCACTGTGCCCCTGGTTATTGACACCTTAGCTCATCCGAACACTTGCCTTTTATTTATTTTTTTAATGTTTATTCAATTTTGAAAGACGGAATGCGAGAGGAGAAGGGGAGAGAGAGGGAGACAAAGCATCTGAAGCAGGCTCCAGGCTCTGAGCTGTTAACACAGAGCCTGACGAAGGGCTCGAACCCACAAACCATGAGATCTTGACCTAAGCTGAAGTCAGATGCTTAACTGACTGAGCCACCCAGGCGCCCTGAACCTTTGCCTTTTATATGCTAAACCTATCGTTTCTAAATCTTAAGGTAGTATTTGGAGCTTAGTAAGTGCTCAAATGTTTGATAAATGAATGAATGGGTGTAAATGAAAACATGAATTTGACATCAGCCCTTCAAGGGGAGGTTGACTCAGAGAAGATTGAGGTTCGGGCTTTGGTAGAACAAAGGCCTGGCTCTGAATCCTGGCTTTGCCACTTGGCAAGCTGTGACACAATGGGACAAGTTACTTAACTTCTCTGAGCCTCCCTTTCCTCAACTGTAAGGTTAGGATAATGCTCACGTCAAAGTTCTTTGGAAAGTCCAAGTGACTATATACTTCCTAGCACAGGGTCTGACACTGGATGCTCAAGTGTCCAAGAGCTGGGAGTATTAGGGCCAGCTCAAAGGGCCTGGAGGGTACGAGCAGGCCATTTGCCACATGTGGACACAGGTGCACAGGCCCATTGGGAAATTAACGGACAAATCCACATGCCAGCTGCTTGTCTCGCCTTCACCTCCTGGGGGGTTAGCAAGGCTGCCGTGCTGGGACTCAGGTACCAGTTCCAACAGGGTTAGGCTACAAATATAGCAGGTGGGGATTGTGTCCAGAAGCCAGCCTTTGGAAAACAGCTGGAGAACATCAGGATCTAATATGAGGGGAACGCCACCAGTGGTGCCAAAATCTTCACGGGGTAAATGAAGGCTTAGTCAGAGAACAAGTCTGTGGGGCAGGTTGGGGGCAAAAGCCCAAGAGCCATGAGGCATATGGAGCCAAGAACAGGAGGCCCTGAGGTGGGAGGCAGAGAATGCTGTGCTGGGAGGGTGGCCTCTGACCACAGGAGGCCAGGAAGCCTCTCCTTCGTGTCTACCCCTCACCCATGTCAAAGATGCAGCAGCTCTTGGAGTCCCAACATGTGCCAGCTCATTGCCTTTCAGGCTCTTCTAGATGTAATGCACACAGAGGTGGTGGGAAAGGGAGGTTCTAGGCAGGAAAGGCACTAGGTTTCCAGAACAGCTCCAGCAGTGACGCCTTGCTGAATGTGACTGTCGCGTGTTTATGTTCTGGTGGAGACAAGGCTATTGCAATTGCCAGTGTCCGTCACTCCAGTCAAAATCACCCTCTTCATCTTCGTTACCCAGAACTGCTCTACCTCTTAATGCTGATATGCTGCGATCTCTTCCATCCCAGCTCTGGTCCTTGTGGTTGTCGGCCTTGTGACCTCGAGGCCTCACTGCATCCAGGACTTAGCCTTTCCATTTCCTCTCAAGACCCCCAAGAAGTCCCCTCATGCCATCACTTGCTTCTCTGTGACACATTGTGCCAACCACACCTGTGCTGCTTCCACTCCTTGGCCTCATTGTCTGCTCCTGTCAGCCGCTGGGGAGGAGCTGACCTTGACTCTGTCCAGCTGGATGCCTACTTTGCTCCTAGCTGAGGTGGAGCACAGCTGCCAAAGGTCACACAGCCTCCTGCATTTAGGCCAGCACAGGATTTCTGATCTGCACTTAGCCCCTGGTGCCACTGCCTGCCCAGAGCCCTTCCCTGGACCCTGGCCAGCTTCATGTGCAGGCCCACAAAAGCTGTCACAAGCCTCTACCTGTCACTCTAGGTTTCTTTCCTACTAACTCATCTGTACCCACCCCAACTCCCAGCAACCTCACCTTGTACCTTCAAGGTCAAAATGAAGTTTCATTATGAGGGAAGAGCCCACTCTCTGGCCCCTCTGGCCCACTCTTCCTGGTAGCTTCTCCTCCCATAACAATGATAACCTGCTCTTTGGAGTAAAGCTAATACTTGCCCACAGCAATGAGTTCCATCCTTTCTCTGGACCCTCAGTGAGCTTCTTCCTTGGATGCTCCTCTCACAGCCCTAGGCTTTTCCTAATCTCTCTCCATTAGCATTTAAATGTGCTCCTGGCTCTTTTAATAAAAAAGACAAGCCCTCACCCAACCCTGGGTCCCTATGAAACCACACCCCGTTACTGTTTCTTTTTACAGTCAGTATTCTTGAAAGTGTTGTCTGCATTTATTGTCTCTAAGGCTTCCCCTTCCCATTCACTTCTCAACCCTCATGATCTGCTTTCACAGACCACACTTCCATGATTGCTGCATACAACTCCTTCAGCTGGAATCGCTGCTGACCTCTGGATTGTAAGCCTAATGGACACTGCTTCTCGGGCCTCCCAGACTCAAGCTTCTGCAGTGGAATGCTATTGATAGCTCCACCCCAGAGATGCTCTCCTGCCTTAGCTCTTCCTGGGTTTCCTTCTTTCTCTCTAGCTGGTCTTTTTCACTCTTCTTCCTGAGATCCTCTCCTTCTGTTCATCCCACCTAGAGATTAGGGTTTTGCAGAGTTCTATGCCTACTCTCTGCAGCTCTCAATCATCACCTTCTCCTTGGGTGGGCAGATTCTCTTCAAGAATTCAAATGTGATTGTGATGCTGATGACCACCCACTGGATGGAAGCCCAGCCAGGTGTCCTTCCTGAGGACCAGATGGGGCAGCCACTGCCTGGAGGGGCATCTCCTCTTGCTCTCCCCAAACAGGATTCCTTCCCTCACCCCTCCAACCTGCTCTTCTCCTTTGCTCCCTATCATGATAAATATTATCTCCAATCACCCAACTGGCCAAATTAACCATTATGTGAGACCCAGCTCTGACCAATCCCAGTGGGTGTTTCCTCTGCTCCACCTGCTTACTTTTGATGGCTCATTCTCCTTTCTACCCTTTCCCACTCCATCACCAAGTTTAGCTGATTCTACCTTCTTACTCCACGTGGAGTTCATCTTCTTCACCTCTACTGCCACAACCGTCCTCCAGACACCCATAGTCTCTTGCTGGGATTTATGAGCAGCCTCTCTGCCTGCTCCTTCTGTCTTGGTGTGCAGACACTCTCCCATTCATTCTTCACACAGCTGCCAGAATGAACTTCTAAAAATGCGAATCTGTTCATGGCATCCCCCTGCCTGAAATTCTTCAGGGCTTCCCCGATGCCTTCAGGATAAAGTCCAAACTCCTTAGCGGGGTGTCCAAGGCCCTTCACATCTTGTGGTAATATGAGCATGACTAGTATTCAGACTTGGATAGACTCAGGATAACTCGGGTAGACTTGTGTTCAAATACTGGCAGTATTTTGGCTATGTGACTTTGAGTAAGTTACTTAACCTCTATGAGCCTCCACGTTCTTATGTGTAGAGTGATGGTAATGTGCCTACCTCAGAGGATGCTGTGGGGATAAAATGAAGTAATGTATACTTGTCTTTTCAACTCTAGAAAATTCCTTGCTCATTATAGGCATGCAGCACATTTATTCCCCCTCTCTGCCTCTTGCCTGTCAGCTTTACACACAATGCCCTCTGATCCTGTGCCCCCGAGCTGCCATCCTCCCGGGAAGATGCTGCACTTCCTTCTCACCTCTCCATCCAGCTTACACTGTCTGTAGCCCTGTGCCTGCCTCAGCACCTTCCTCTCTTTGCTTGAATAACTTGTCATAATCGTTAGGGTTCCTTGCCGGAAGTTTCTCCTGAGCACACCAAGACTAGCTGCTGGGCCTAGATGTTTCCAAAGCACTCATTTCAAGCTCCTGTCAAGGACTGCCCTTCATTGTCTTACAATTACCTTCTCAAGCACTCCTCCCTTTGCAAGGCATCTCCTCCAGGGTAGGGATCATGTCTTACTTATCTTTATATCCCTGGTACCTATGTAGTACCTTAGGCACACCAAGCTGTTAGTAAACATTTGCTGAATGAACAAACTTAAAAACATGGAACTCTATCCAGGTGGTATTCAAGCTCTTATTCTCATTATTGATTTGCTTATAACATGTTCATTCTTGTTTATTTTTCTGTTACTCTTGGGAGCAGGTGGTGTCAGCCCATCAGATTGTAAGCTCCCTGAGGGCAGGGTCCCCGCAGAGGGTGCCTGTAGAATTAACCTATCGATGACTTTCATCACATATTGCTGACTGCCTGGCTTCTGAGAGAAGGGAAATGTAGTGATGAGTAAACTGGGTCTTCATCTTACTTTGTGCAAATCAAACTTAGTGGCCATGGAGGGTCCTGGGCTGTCTCTGAGGTACTGCAGCAGCAGTGGTCATGAAAGATGGCATTGGTGGTGGGGAATAAGGGAAATCTGAGAGCAGAGGTGCAAAGTCCTGGAGGAAACACATGGTTTCCTTTTCTGGTTAGCTGGGAGAATTGTGGACATTTGCCCCCAGGGACTGTCAAGCAAGGACTGACCTTTGCCATGAAACTGGTTTTAGCTTTTGTTTCAAAATCAGTTTCCAGGCATTTCAGAATGTCACTTCCCATCAGTTCATGAGTGAACCTGCCTGTTTTTAGCTAAAAGGATCCTTGGGGGTTTCTTCTGCCTGACGATCTGGGTTGATCTTGCTTGGCAGCCCTTAGCATGGTAGAGTCCTACCATCTCCTGAGTTGTTAGAAATTACTGGGATATTCATTACTTTTGATCTCTAATAGAAGTGGAGATAGATTGCAAGCAATCTTCAGACACCCCCGTCCCCCTACCCTATCTGTTGCCCTGCAAGAGCTTGGGGGCCTTATTATTCCTTCTAGCCATACTGGTGGGACAAGCTTTCCTCTCTCACCACCCTACCCAGTGGGGTGCTGGGCTACTGATTCCTGGGGAGGGGAAGGTGCAGGCAGCTACTGAGCTCCCCCTCTCCCAGGAGAGCCCGGTGTCCCCAGAACACTCTTGTTTGTTATGCTCACTCTCTTCCACATCCCGTAAGTGTTATGATGTACGTGGAGGACGAGGGGTCAAAGACTGATGTACCTTAGATTCTCTTTTTAGATGCCTTTTTCCATGTCAGAGCTTTTAAAGTTGGCTTTCTGATAATTTGCTAAGAAATGCGGTTGGGCTTGGGTTAGGACGAATGTGTTTTTTACTAAGAATCTAAGAAATTTTATAGAGGGAAGTCCTCATTTGGGTACTTGGTCTTAAGACTGACTTTAATAAAAATTCCTTTATCTTCTCTACCAACACAACACTAGAGCAGAGACTCAAATATTTTCTGGCCCTACCAGGAGCCAAGCACCTTAAAAGGAGCTTCAGCTGCAAGTGAGAACTGTGTAGGTTAGGCAGACATCAACACTTCTTGCTAGGAGTCAGAGTGTTTGTGAATGAGAGAGGTTGAAGCTGCTTTTCCAGAGGCTTCTAAAAAGGAAGACTTTCAGCTGTGTGGAGTGAGAGATATGAGGGACTGTGGGGGCAATGGAGGACTAAAGCAGCTGGACTACCTGAGGGTAGACCATTTCTTTGAAGTCTGATTCTCCACTTGGATTAGGTTTTGCTATTGGCAGATTTATAAACAATGAACCAGGAAGTATCTATGAGTTGGTCTGAATTTATATAGAAGGTCCACAGGTGCTTGAGGCCCCTCATTAGTACACATATTCTCTCTCTGCCTCCCCCATCTCTCTCTCAGGGCAGGAGTTTTGCTCAGTGCTGTGCAGAGAAGTCATGAAGTGAGGCAGACTGAATGGGCCCCTGCCAAAAGCCTTCTCGGCAGAGACTTCCACAGCTGGATCAATCAGAATAGCCAATTGAGGGATGACTTCCCTGGAGCACTAATAGCAGACTCCTATTTTTTCCATTTTCTGCCTGACAAAGCATCTGGGGCTGTTTGTGGGTTCTGGATGCAAGTATCCTAGCATGCAGCTCCATAGGGACTAGGCTTCAAGTCTGTCCATTTGGCAGATGGTGGAGGGAAGAGGGATCCTCAGGGGCTGGGCCCACAAGGCTCCAGCCTTGGAGAAATCAGGCAAGATTTTTAAGGGAATCAACATTCTGTAGTGTCTTTTTTTCCTTAAGAATTTATATTAGTAGTGTCAGCCTAGAGTGTGACTGATTATAGGAGAACCAATTTTCCTTATAGTAGCGCTGGAAGTGAAGAGAAAGCTAAAGGAAAGGGGGTGGTGAGCACTGTGGGGCTGCAGTGGTTTATTTACAAGGCTTCCTAGTTGTTCAAAAATTATTTTTAAAAACCCACTTCCTAATCTTTCTCCAGAATAATGAAAGGCATTGGGCCTGAAAATAAAAGTTAGAGGAAGGGATCAGTTTTTTAGATACATGCATGCATGCATGAATTCATTCATTCATTCATTCATTCAACTAGCATGCATAAGCATCTTCTGTGTATTCAGTCATTGAGAGGGAAATGAACAGAAGGTGTTACCCTGCCCTATTGGATCTTACAATTGAGAAGTCAAGAGACACGGCCAAGAAATGGCTAAGCATCTGCAGCACAGAAGGGGGAAGTAGTTTGAGTTTTCTTTATTCCACTTGGGACATGGGGTGTCCCTTGTACCTGGATTTTCCTGCAGCAGATGTTCTTATAACTTTTAAGTTCTGAAACATTTTATTCAAATACTTTTGATGGAGGTGTTTAAAAGGGTCATATCTTCTGCCTTATAAAATAGAATTCACAGAACACAATTTCATCTCTTTCTAACTTGACCTTTCCTTAAATGTCCCTCAAAGTTTTCCAGTTGTTGGTGCTTCTTTCTTGCAAACCAATGGCAGTTATTTCTTGTCAACTTCTAGCTGTTTAGCTTCTAACTGGCTGTAACCATTAGAATTGAGGATTGACTGGAGAAATGAGAGAATTATTTTTGTTTAACGAGCAAGCTTATCTTTATATTCAACTTAAGGCTAATAAACTTTGGTTTGGTGGTTGGAGTGTTGCATGGACAATGTGATAACTATTCTCCTTACTTTTCTGAGATTTTTTTCCTTCCCTTAACCTGTGTTCTGCATAATCACAGTTGTTGGATGTAACTTTTGGCTAAAAGTAGGACAAAACTATAAGATGAGATGTCAAAGTCAGTGACACTGTCCATAATGCTGTGAATGTTTGAAGAAAAAAGAAAGATTCCCTGTGGGCTGGGAGGCCACAGGAAAGTTTTCATGGAAATAAAACTTAGTGAGACCTTGAGGACATGACAGGGCTTTGGTGAGTTGTAGGGAAGTGGCTACATTATTCAGAAGGGGTAGACTGAACTCTCCAATGGAATCAGAATCTTTATGATATATTATAACTGTTCATGAGCTTATATGTGATGGCATGTCACTTACCTTGCCACCCCATGCAGAGATTTATTCTACAGATCCTTGGCTTGGGCCCTTCCACATTCTGTAGGAAGCCATGTCTCATTTGCTGGCTGTGTCTCCTGGATTGTGAGCATGAATTGCAGGACAGAAACTTGTACCATGGCTTTCACTCAGATGACATAAAATGGTACAGTATCCCTGAGCTTCTACATGTACTTCAATGGCAGAGGAGAAGAAGACCAGTTTTATCTCCTTCTTGAGCTATCCAAGGACCATCCTCTTCTCTAGAATCCAAATTTTACTAATATTCCCTAAAGATTACAAAGTTGCACTCAATATCAGGAGCCACCAATGGGTGTTAATTAGTTCATGTGGGCATCTGTTATTAATGAAAAACATTAGGGTCTTTTTTCAATTTACCAATCCTTGGAAAATCTGGAATAATAAGAAAAGCCATGCCTTTAGGCCCTGAATAAGATCCTACCATCTGATGCCAAATTCTGCACCCACTTAAAATGAGGGGAGGGGCATGCTGAAAGCAGTTGGTTAGTCAATAATTTTTCAAAGGTAGAAAATTTTCAAATAAAACTTATAGTGAAGCATGAGAATCCACTCAACCAATAACCCTTTATTGAGAACATATGATGTATTTTTTGTTTAAGATGAGGGATTAATAAAAATTGACAATCTCACCCTTCCATCCCAAATTCCCATATGCAATGACAAATATTTCCATAGAACTGACATATATTTTATTTTAAAATTTTTTAATGTTTATTTTTGAGAGAGAGACAGAGAGACAGACAGTGAGTGGGGGAGGGGCAGAGAGACAGACAGGGAGACACAGAATCCTAAGCAGGCTCTAGGCTCTGAGCTGTCAGCACAGAGCCCAATGTGGGACTTGAACTCACAGAGCTGTGAGATCATGACCTGAGCTGAAGTCGGACACTTAACCGACTGAGCCACCCAGATGCCCCAAAATGATATATATTTTAAAAATACACCCAGTGCTAGAAAACAAGAAAGGATATCTTTGGTAGATCACAAACTGAGGAATCCCTGAAGAATGGGAAGTAGTCAAGATCTGATGAAGGAAGCCACATCTCCAAATGCTGCTGTAGGATTCCTAAAAAATGGGACTTTGGTCTCAAAATAGCAAATATGGGGCAGAAAGAAGCCTGTACTAAATAACAAGGCAAGTAGTTGGGGTTACCAGGAAGATGATTCCCTCCACACCTCTACATTTGACCCCCTCAGGGTAAGCGGTGAGTAATAGAGATCACTTGGATGTTTGGTCAGAGAGGCAAACTAGTGCTCCAGATGGCCAGCATAACCCAGGAGAAGGATTTCTACTTTTGTACTCCCTACTGGCTCACTGTACCAACAGCAAGCATCTTCCCTCACTTATGTTGGAAAAGTTGAAGTAAAACCTGCCCCATAGTACATCCTATTCTTTGCCTCTGACCAAGCTAACATGGATTTTCTGGATTTAACGTGGATTTTACACAAAAATGGGCGTGTATGTAGGATTCACCAAAAATGTGTAGAAAAACAATAATGTGAAAAAGAGGTGCTGACTGCAGTTAAAAAAAGTTCACACCCAAGGAAACGTTAGTAGTCCAAGCAGAATGAGACTTCTCTAGAGATATTGGAATAAGTACTGATATTGGATTGGTAAAAAAAAAATCAAAGACTTTGGAAACTAAAAATGTTCATAACAAAATTTAAAAACCAACAAATGGGCAGGATCATCAGAGTGGACATAACTGAAGAGTAAATTAGTGAACTGGAAGATAAAACTGAGGAATTCTCTTATGTGGCCTAAAAGATCATGAGATAAAAATATGGAAAGAAAAGTTGAGATTTGGAGAACATATTCAGATATTTTAATATCTGTCTATAAGAAGTTTCAGAAGGATAGGATGAGTGGAATGAAGTAAACAGAAAAGAAACAATACAGTAAAATTTACCAGGAGGTATAAAATAATCAGTATAACATAGAAGTCTCAAGATTCAAAGGCGATGAATGAGAAAATACCTGTAACTAGATACATCACAATAATAAGGCTAAAGGGAAACTATTTAGAAAATAGTGGGTGGGGTGCCTGGCTGGCTCAGTCAGGAAAGTGTGTGACTTTTGATCTTGAGATCATGAGTTCAAGCACCTCTTCTTCCAGAGAGGAAAAAAAAAATCTGAAATGAAATCTAAAATGGAATGATAGCAATGGCAGACTTCTCACTAGAAATGCTAGAAGCAAAAATGCAGTGGAATTGTATGCACACAACTGGGGAGGGTGGGGAAGATATTGAACTGGAATTGTATACTCAGGAAAATTATGATTTGATTGTGTATATGAAAAAGAATCATCTCTGACATAACAGATTCAAATAGTTTATCATTTGCTGGCTACCTCTATAAAAATCACTAGAGGTCAACTTTCATACACCATTCACAAAAGTAAACTCAAAATGGATGAAGGACCCGAATGTGAGACAGGAAACCATCAAAACCTTAGAGGAGAAAGCAGGAAAAAACCTCTTTGACCTCAGCCACAGCAATTTCATACTCGACACATCTCCAAAGGCAAGGGAATTAAAAGCAAAAATGAACTATTGGGACCCCATCAAGATAAAAAGGTTCTGCACTGCAAAGGAAACAATCAACAAAACTAAAAGGCAACGGACAGAATGGGAAAAGATATTTGCAAATAACATATCGGATAAAGGGCTAGTATCAAAAGAACTAGCCCTATAAAGAACTATAAAGAACTCACCAAACTCCACACCCCAAATAACAAATAATCCAGTGAAGAAATGGCCAGAAGACATGAATAGACATTTTTTCTAAAGAAGACATCCAGATGGCCAACAGACATATGAAAAGATGCTCAACGTCACTCCTCATCAGGGAAATACAAATCGAAACTGCACTGAGATACCATGTCATCCCGGTCAGAGTGGCTAAAATGAACAAATCAGGAGACTATAGATGCTGGAGAGGATGTGGAGAAATGGGAACTCTCTTGCACTGTTGGTGGGAATGCAAACTGGTGCAGCCACTCTGGAAAACAGTGTGGAGGTTTCTCAAAAAATTAAAAATAGATCTACTCTATGACTCAGCAATAGCACTGCTAGGAATTTACCCAAGGGATACAGGAATACTGATGCATAGGGGCACTTGTACCCCAATGTTTATAACAGCACTCTCAACAATAGCTAAATTATGGAAAGAGCCTAAATGTCCACCAACTGACGAATGGATAAAGAAGATGTGGTTTATATATACAATGGAATACTACTTGGCAATGAGAAAGAATGAAATCTGGCCATTTGTAGCAATGTGGATGGAACTGGAAGGTATTATTCTAAGTGAAATAAGTCAGGCAGAGAAAGACAGATACCATATGTTTTCACTCATATGTGGATCCTGAGAAACTTAACAGAGAACCATGGAGGGGCCGGGAGGGGGGGTAGTTACAGAGAGGGAGGGAGGCAAACCATAAGAGACTCTTAAATACTGAGAACAAACTGAGGGTTGATGGGAGGTGGGGGAGAGGGGAAAGTAGGTGATGGGCATTGAGGAGGGCACCTGTTGGGATGAGCACTGGGTGTGGTATGGAAACCCAATTTGACAATGAATTATATTTAATATAAAAAAATCACTAGAGGTCATGAAAAATAGAACAAAAGAAGTGGGATGGGAATGGGAGTCAAGGACCTACTTTTTGCTAATGTCACATACTTCTGTCTTAGAGCAGGGCAGTTTCAATTAGTTTGCATCTGGTTGAGGAAGAGGGAATGTATCTGTTCTCTCCACAGACAATTGGCTAAATAGAAGCAACTCCCCATCCAGAAGGTATGAGCTGCGCTGCCTGTGTACGTTCACTGTATTAAAGTGTGGAATGGGCAGGACATATTGGCAATCTCCTCTCAATCCTGATCCAAGTCCTTGCTTTTGTCTCTGAAGCCTGAAGACCTATGGCTAGGGGTTGCCTTCATCCCATTAAATGTTGTCTGTCTCTTACTTCTCAAAGCCATCCCATTAAGTGTTCAGAAGGATGAGGGTGGGGAAACTAATTCTCTCCCCGACTGATGCTCTAGATTGCAGTAAACAAGTCTCTGTGACTTTGTTTGATTGGAAGCAGTACAATGGCAGGCTTAAATCACTCAGAACATCAGATGTGTGCCCAGCTGAGTAGAGGGAAGCATGGCCTGGGCCTCTGGGAACTCTGTCCAGTGACCTGGCAGTTTGGGAAACTGCCAGCTCTCCTGGATGGAGGGGGAAGACCAGTTAGGAAGGGGCCCTGACAACCTTGGGAAGGAAAAGTAAAAAATACTGTAGGAGGCTGTAGGTACCAGAAGTCCAGGTGAATCCACAAAGTGCTGCTTCAGGAAGCCTCCTTGTGGGCATGAGAGGGGCATATGGGGCTGCCTCACGGGTCAGCAGAATTCAAGCCAAGGCACAGATTCTGACTGGGAAGTGGTCTGGACCTTCTCCACAGAGGAAGATTTGGAAGGTTTTTAAAAATTCATGTTATTAAAGTAATTTTTCCCCCTCAAATTTCTATCCTTTGTATAATTACGTTTGAGAAAACCAAACGGGGCTCATGTTCCTGATGTGAGTTTGTGCTTCTCTGGCAGCTTCTCTTATTCGAGATTGGGCCTGGCCCTCTGTGGAGGCTAATCCTCTCTCCACTCACGTGGGCCTTTGCCCAGTTTCTCCCTGACTCTCAAGATTGGAGGGAGGCTGAGAAGTAGCCACGCTCAATCACCTGTCTTCAGAAGAGCCCTAGGAACCTGGCTAATATTTTTTAGTCCTTTTATTATAATCATAGATTGTACAACTTAGTAGGGGACCCTTGAAGCCACATGTCCTGTCCCCTGGCTCCAGGTAGTACTGAATTTTTAAAATTATTTTAGTTTATTTATTGATTTTGAGAGAGAGAGAGAGAGTGAGAGAGAGCAAGAGCAAGTAGGGGAGGGGCAGAGAGAGGGAAAGAGAGAGAGAATCTCAAGCAGGCCCTGCATTGTCAGCACAGAGCCCAATGCGGGGCTCAAACTCACGAACTATGAGATCATAACCTGAGCCAAAATCAAGAGTCAGATGTTTAACTGACTGAGCCACCTAGGTGCCCCAAGTACTGAATTTAAACTATTTTCTTCAGATAACTCTCTTCTCTGCTGAGAAAAAAATAACCCCTAAAGAAGCAGCTACTTTAGCATCTCTTGGGAAGGCTTTCCTGCATTTCACTTGCTGTTTGCCAAGAAAGGTTAAGTCACTCCCCTGAAGACCCACTGGACTTGGGGAAAGGACCAGCTTGAGAGTTCTTCCCATCCCTCAAAGAGCTTTGAGTGCACATGACCTCATGGCATCCTTGCCTAGGGGAAAAAAAAGAAAAGATTTCTTGATTCTTGAACATGCTGTGGAGAGTTTTTATATGTTATATTAGTGTCAGGTTAGACGCTCAGATGTTTTTATTCATGCTTCAGGCACTATATGCCACTTAAAAGCATCTGAATGGAACCGGAGAAAACTGATAGCAGGGGCAGAGGGTAAGAAGTGTGATGGGGAAGGTGGTGGAGGAACAGGCAGCTGCCTATGGCTGCCTTGCACAGAGCCTGGAGTCCCAGTCTACAGATGCATTTCACCAGCCTGCCCCTTCCATGTGCCTGGATAACCCTGGCTCACATGTTTCCCCATAAACTTCTAGCTATAGACAGAACTTCTCTGCAAGTCTAGCTTGGACATAATTTTTTAAAACAAATGATTCCTACCAGGAGACCATTAGCATTTGAACTCCTCGAGGTGATATTTAAAACTTATCTTTTTTTTTCTAAAGAAAAACAACTATGAAGACAGGTAGGGTTAGGTATTTATTCTTAGGGCCCAAGTGCCTGAGCCCTTGAAACACAAGCTTTCCTACTTTTTCTTGGGAACAGCATCTCTACACTGAATGCCAGCCACAAGGTTCATAATAATAGGCTGAAAGAGTTGAAAGTGACCCACAAATTCAGCTTGTCCAGACTCCTCACATTACAGAGGAAGAGATGGAAACCAGAACTACAAACGGTTGTGAGGGCAGGGATAGTCACCCTCTCCTTTTGCTCAGGGGTCCCTATCTTGACACCTCCCCAACCCAGAGTCTTCAGCAACTCGTGACAGAATTGGAGCTAGAATTTGTCTCCTGATTCAAGTTCAGTGCTTTATCCCTCCCCCTTCCCCCACCAAGGAATTCCATGCTTTCTCTGCAGCCTGTAGGCCAGGCCACAACTTAGTGGCAAGTGGAAGAATGAAATGAGTGTAATGATTTTAAAGAGGGCAGGATGACCTTCCACAAATCCTGTTCTGACCAGTCTGTCACTGATGCTTGACCTTCCACCATTAGAGATTCATTCTTTTGTAACTTGGAGGTAGACTTCCAGAGTCTCCTCTTGCAATGTAAATGCCTCTGGAAGGCCACCAACAGCTGATAGCTAATAAACTGCAAGGGCTGTTTCCCCAAGAGTGTTAATAACCAACGGTGTGGTGGTATGATGGAGGGGAAGCTGGGGCAGAGAGAGTTTGGAATTCATTGAAATAGGAGGACAAAGTTGGGGCTGATGTGAGAATGGGTCCACCCTGTTGTAGACATTTCATAAATGCTACTATCTACCCATCCAACTAAATATATAAGAATGACACGCTGGTGAGAAATTTCCTTGACAAGGCATGAACAAATGCTTGGCAGCCCAAAGGAAAAGACAGTGCTGCCCACACCCATCTCCCATCAGAAGATGCTCAGTCTACTGCATTCTGTGTAATGGGTATCCAGGCTTGGTTGGAGCCAGGTCCCTGCCCCTCCCCCAAGGCTTCATTTGCATGAGTCGACCATCATAGGCACTTCTGTTTATGGCTGAAGAATGGGGAAGTTTGTACTACTATCTTGTGTGTGGAATACAGGGGAGGAAGAAACTGAGCAATAGAAAGTATGGTGTGTCATCGGCATTCCACCCTGACACTGGGCTTTGTGCCCTTGCAGAACAATGGAAGAATTTGTACCAGAAGGAGAAGGGGCTGCTTCTCTAAGAGCCTTGAAGGGATTTGGAGTGCAAGGAATGAGCTTGGGGGCTCACCGAGTCTGCTCCTGCTTCTCATGACATCCGGAATTTGCTGAAAGTGCTGGAAGACCAGCCTTGGTACAGCTATCAGCATCCTCATGAGGGATGTTGTCAACTTGGGCAATGGCAAGGCTCCTAAAAGCAACCTCAAAGTCATTGGACATTGGCTATGGGAAGCCAGAGATGAAGAAGGAAGAGGAGGAGGAGGAGGAGGAGGAGGAGGGGGGAGAGACTCAATGTGAGTACATGTGATGTGGTCCTACAGAGTCTCCTAGAAACCCTTGGGAGGATCTTCATAAAGGGAGAGGGTGGTAAGGAGATTCTCTGTCAAAAGAGGGGCCAAGAGGAGCACCTGGGTGGCTCAGTCGGTTAAGTGTCCAACTTCAGCTCAGGCCATTATCTCATCGTCTGTGTGTTCAAGCCCTGCGTTGGGCTCTGTGCTGACAGCTGATCCTGGAGCCTGCTTCGGATTCTGTGTCTCCCTCTCTCTCTGCCCCTCCCATGGCTTGCGCTCATGCCCTCTCTCTCAAAAACAAACATTTAAAAAATTGAAAAGAGAGGTCAAGAATGGGAAGCTTGAGTAACTGTTATTTAGTGTGATGGGCTGGAGTGGCTTGGTTATACTGGAGTTCCTCTTACATCATTTGAATCCTGCCTGAGATGCCAATAGACAAAAATAAACTCTGATCCCACGACCAGGGAAAGGAGCCCTTGGCCCTGGTTAGAGAAAAGTCCAATAGCTCATTGGTCGAATTTCCCTCTTTCTTATCCACCCAAATTTAGGTCATGATTCTATAGGACCAGAAAATTTGTTCCAAACTCAGTCTGGGAAAGAGCAGCAAGAAAAACAATGTCAGGGACTCCGTTACCCAACCAGCAGGAAGAAGGAGGAAGCCCAATCTTGTATTAACTAGAGAAAAAATGAGGCAGAAGGAAGCAGGCATGATTTGTTCAGAGCCTCCCAGAAGGCATAACCTGAACCTTCCAGGGCCTTATGGATCCAGGGTTTATGGACAAAAAGGAAAAAAGAAATTACACACACACACACACACACACACACACACACATATATATATATATATAATTTTTCTTTCAAAAAAAGAAAAGGCCATCTTTGCTGGCTGGAAGAGAGTCAGAGCATATATACAAAGTTGTTTTGATATCATTCTCTTCCTTCTTAATCCACCATCCACCTGCTAAAGTGCCGGATCTTTCCTTCCTTCCTGCGATTAATCCCACATTCACTCAGGATGCAGTAACTAAGTCCTAACATAGTTATGTGGCAGATTTGCCCACTGCCGTGGCTGAGTTTTCCAGAAGTTAAAAAAAAATCAACATCCCCTATACCTGCAAATACGGTATGCCACCCAGAATGACACCACTTAGGGCAGTTACTAAGCAGATGTGACAGTAAGAACTGCAGCAAGAATACAGGTTGATAGCTGCCATTTAGATGGAGTTACCCTGTCTAGAGCCATTGCCAGGTTGACAGATACTCTGGCCTCTGGAGGTGGGGGGTACTTTTTATACTTGTACTTATGGCTGAGAGTAACATAGGAGCAGATGCAGTTTTGCTGAGTTAAGTCGGTCACATCCGGCCACATGCTGTATACCATCATGCCCATATTTTGAGGTCTACGGTCAGCCTGATTCTGGGTCAGTCACTACAACAACCCTGAAGTAGGTTTTACCAGATCCACTTTATTTATTTATTTATTTGCAGATAAGAAGTTTATGGCTGGATTGAAAACCAGGCATGTTCGCCTCTGAGGTCTGTGCTCCTTCCACTGGTGGAGTCAGGAAGACATGGACTCTGAGCATTGTTCAATCCCTTACCAAGGGTGTGACTTGAGTAAGCTCTTTAACTTTTCTGAGATGTCCTTTCCTGATCTATAAAATAGGGGTAACAATGCAACTAACATCTGGGGATGGTGTGAGAACTCAGTAGGGTACTTAGCACAGTGCCTGGCCTGGAGTGGACACTTGGCTTGAAGTCACTATTTTGAGGTCACTGGGCTTCTTCTCCCTTCCATGAGGGCCTAGGAGAAGAACAATATCCACAGGAAATAGCTCTTAGCTTTGCAAACAGTATTTCCGTCCCAGGAAAGGAGAAGCCCTTTCCTCTGGAAAGCCACAGTTGCATTTGAATTAAATGGATAGCTGGATAGTCCAAGAAATTGAAGTCACTCTTCTCTTGCAGTGTGATTTTAAAATGTTACCTAACCTTTATGTAGTTTTTTTCTGTGGAATAACTTGAACAATCCATGACCCAGACTGGTGTGTTAGGTGTGATAATTGATTTTTGTTCTTTCACAAGTGAAGTAGCCACAGAGTGGATTGTTTCTGGCAAGAAGAGGACTGTGACTGGCTTCTCCAGCAACACAACTGGCTGCTTTCTGGACCATCATCTTTGACTATTATTGTGTACTGTGGGACAGCACATTAATTTGAATATGTTTTGAAACCAAGAATCATTAGACAGGTAGAAATTCTATTTGTGTGTATCTGAGTATATAAAATGAGTCGAAAAAAAGCAATTTTTGGATCATCTGCTGATTTGCATTGTTTGGAAATTGATACAGATCACTGAGACTTCAATGAAGTTATGCTGACTACATCCAGGTAGTCTGTGTTGTCAAGAAATTCATTGGTTTCCCCACTGAACTCTGTCCCCTGACAAGTGTTGGAGATATGAAGTGGTGATGACCATTTATAATGACTGTTTGGTTGTAGTCATTGAGGCTGCTAGAATCAAGCAGGACTGTTTTAAAAAAATGAAACCCCTTTTGACCTCTGGAAAGCTCTAATGATAGCCCAGTACTGGAGTGAACATTGTAATGAGCATTACCTACAAGTATCCTTTGTAAATTCTTGGAATTAACAGAAATTAACTTTCTACTCAAGCTCTCTTACAAGTGGGAGGGAGAGGCTGTTCTACTCTTCAGCCTTTGTTTTGGCCACTAGAGTTGCATTTTGGTTTGAGATGTGTGTGACCAGTCTTTGTGGTGATTTTGGTGTGGTTAGAATCATAATTTGTACCATGGATAAAATGATAAAACATAAAGGGGAAGGAAATCCCTTCTTTTAAAGAAGAAGAAATGGGCTTAGAGAGGCAAAGTGGCTTTCTCAAGGCCACCATCCTACTTAATGATGGAGCTGGGACTAGGGCACAGTTCTGCTGACCCTTGCGTGACACTCTCCACATCACACCATATGTCTATCTCATGTAGGTAGACATGGTCTTATATGATGAGATGCTGGGAAAGAAACTGACTTTCATTAGAACACTATTTCCTGAGAACTATGCTAGGTGTTTCATCTGCATTGTCTCATTTTATTGTCACAACTTTTCTGCCAGAGAGAGATCACCATTAAGCCATTTTTACACAGATGGAGAGGTTAACCTACTGGTCTGTAAGACCACAAAGCCCATGCTCTTTCTTCTGGGAAGAGAAGAAAGAGATCAGGGTGGTTAAATGGTCCAGAAATGAAACTGACGGAATCAAGCACAGTTTTGTTTAACCATCTCCACTCACTGTGCATTTTCAGGTAGGGCTATCTATACCTGAGACACCAGAGATCAGACCTGCTCTAGGGCAGGTCATAATATGTTATGCTCTAAGTGATATCAATGTATATAAATAATGTGCCTGGCAGGGAGGCAAGGCTGAACATTTCTTATCCACAAAAGTTTTGGAAACACACAGAAACTTTGGAATATTGGTAGAAAATGTGTCCCCAGCCTTCCTTGAATGGAGGCTACTATGCTTCTTGTCCAGACCCTATAGCCTTGAGGGTCTCCCTGTCCATATCAATAGATTCTTTTATTGCAAGACCTATGTAACTATAAACCATTGATTATAGCCATATCTAACCTATTAGAACCAATCCATATGACCCCTGATAGGACCTGAATCCATAACCAACTCTTCCTGGAAGATGTGTCATTGGGGTAGGGATATGTCATTTAATCTTCTAGTCTAGCATGCCTAGCACAGTGTTTGGATCATAATACTTAATATAAGGGCTAATGGAAGTGAAAGTGTATTCAGGAGTGCCTGGGTGGCTCAGTTGGTTAGGTGTCCAACTTCAGCTCAGGTCATGATCTCTGGTCTGTGGGTTCAAGCCCCGCATTGGGCTCTGCGCTGACAGCTCAGAGCCTGGAGCCTGCTTTGGATTCTGTGTCTCCCTCTCTCTCTGCCCCTCCCCTGCTCATGTTCTGTCTCAAAAATAAATAAAAGTTAAAAAAATTTAAAAAGTGAAGGTGTATTGAGTTATTGCACTGGATAAACTGAATTGATTTCTAGTTAGCTTTGGAGGATTTAGGAGAGATTTTCCAGAAAAAGGTAAGCCTTTATGAAAGATTTGAAAAGGAAGAAAGGAGTGGGGTGTACAAGTTCTGCCAAGAAGAAAAAACTAATTTCTGTTGTGATAGCATTTTAGAAGGAATATTTCAGTACCTTTATGGTTCTACTGCTATCTCCCTCTTTCCCTTTCTCTGAAGAAGTTTGGGGTCCATCATAGGCCATTGAGAAAATCTAGATGTCTTTTAAGTCCTTCTTACCCTGAGACAAAGGCAGATAATGATGGTATTCAGTTTTTTAGAGGCACAAAACACCAAGGATTAAGCTATTAATGAAGAACTACTAAGAAAGTGCCCCTCAGATATTTTTAGAATAATCAAACCAAATGTTTTCATATCCAGCACAAAACAACAATGAACTGACTTACTCAGACATTATCAGAGTGAGAAAGAAATAACATTCTGGTTTTAACAGAAAAAGAAAAAACAAAAGAAACCCAGACTTTGAAGGTACTGGGGACACTCTTGCAAGTCCTTCTTTGAGATGTAGTTTAAGAAATAATTGGGCCTTGGATTAGGGAGAAATAGGACTGCACAGGTTTTTGTACAGGAAAGCTGCCCAGGTGTGGGGCTGCCTGGAGGCTCAGCCAGGTAGCTAGCTGGCTGCTGCAGCCTTGGCTGGGTTCCCATCTGGCCCAGAAGACATTAGGAACACTGCTGGGTTAGCTGCCATGAGGTAGTGATGGATCATGGCTATGGCCCGATTCTTGAGGAGCCAAGGATTCACTGCAGCGTGCCTTGGCCATATGTGAGCCCAGGCCACATGTGAGGTTCTCCTAGAAGGAAGAGGGGGGAAGACACAGGACATGTCTTATACATCTTTTATTGCAGCAACCACATTTGGATGAGCCAGAGTCCAGGCTTTCTCAGACAGAGAAATTGCATCCTGATTGCAGGGACACTGGATTTGGGGAAACAGCCAAGGCAGTGTTGACTACCTCCTGAACTTGAGCTACCATACAGTCTATACCTCCCGGAGGACTCAGAAATGAGAGGAGACCATTCAGGAGTCACAGAATGGAGTGGATGGAACCTCAGAGGCCTTGCTAAACCTTCTAGGGTTTGCAGTTCCACTGCAACAGCTATGCCAAATAATTAGTCTGACTGAACCCTTTCCAGTGGCAGGAAACTCACTTCTCTGTGGCATTTCACAAAGGCAGATGACTTTTCCAATTATACCCTTCCCAAGAATCTTATTCCAACCTTTGCATGCTGGCTAAAACATCAGCACATTTTCACTCTCAAGAACTTTGTGGCTCTCAAGAACTTCTGTGTTAGAGATGGAGCTTTCTATACTGTGGTGGTGGGGCTCCTATAGTTTTGGGGGGCCCTTTCTATAACTTAGAGACCTTCTTTCTCTGTGGATACTTTCATCTTTTCCACACATCCTTATCCAGTTGTCCTTGACCATGACTGCTCAATAGAATCAGCTAGAGAATTAAAAAAATTCTGACGCCCAGGCCTCACTAAATCATACTCTCTGGGGGTCAAAGAAATGCACTGGTATTTTTAAACCTCAGATGACTCCACCTTGCTGCCAAGTTTGAGAACCACTGCCTTGTTCACAGAATCTGGTTAACCTCATGAAGGTCATGCTATGGAATAAATCATACTAGATTTGAATCCTGACTTTACATAACACTTGGACAATTCTGTGTTTTTGTGTTCTCATCTGTTTTTGAGGGATAATAACAGTACTTTCCCAAAAGAGTTGTTGAAAGAACTGCATGAGGACACATTAAGTCTAGATGAGTCTCTGGCATGTAATAAGTGCTCTGTAATGTTTGACTCAGAGCCTAGCAGAGGGCCTAGCAAGCATTAACACAACGTTTGTGGTCTTCCCATGAGCCAGACACTATCCTAAGCACTTCACATGTCCTCTTCAATACATCTTGTTGCACCAAAGATGTAAGTAAAGTAAAATGTGTCTTCAGGACATCTCTACCTGGAAGGGCATTTTGTTCCAGAATATTTAACCTACTTCTTAGTGTATGTCTGGTCGTCCTATGTATCTTCTTGCCTCCCATTAAATCCCTTCAAAAGCTCTTCTATGAAAGTTCTATACACTTTCAAAGCATTCAAGGTAGCTAAATTGAGAGCTCCTCAATGATCAGTCCAATACCTTTTGTTGCCTGTTGTCAAGCCCAGTGCCTATTAATGAGCTAGGCATATAACAGATATCCAGTAAATTCTTTGTGGAATTCTTTTAATATTGTAAGAGCTGTGCTAACATACTTATGCAAAAGAGATGGAGAAAGACTGAACTCCTGTGAATGGTGGGGTAGTGGGGATGTCTACTATGTGCTAGGCACTTTTCACACATCATCAATTCTCACAACCCTAGGACATGAGTGTTCAGGTAATCTTTTGCTGTGTAACAAGGCATCCCAAAACTTAGTCTCTTAAAGTAACAATTCTTTTGCTTGTGAATTTGTAATTAGGTGGGAACACAGCAGGAACAACTCTCTGCTCCAAGGTGACTCAACAGAGGACTGGACTATTCACTTTCAAGACTTTTCACTCTAGCCATTGCGGAGCTACCATGGTGGCCTATGGTTCTCACTCACAGCCTCAGGCTGGGCCTGCATTGGATGGGTTGGAATAGAAAACTCTTGCCAGGAGAATGCAGCTCTCCATATCAGCCTCTCCACTCCTCATTCTAAGGGGAGCTGTGTCTGTGCTTGGGGAGAAGCCAAGCCAAGCAAAAGATTTCAACAGAGAACGGAGGAAACACACCCACTGAGGTTCTCATAGCAACATAATCACGCACAGGCAGCAGCCTATTTCGGTGGGAGCTTGTCTCCGCTCCCCTCCTCCCTGGTTAGTCACAGAATGGATGCACTGCACAGGCAGAAACAGGGTGGGAGAAAAGTGTAAAGCTGAAAGTCAGGAGGCTGGGGAGCTTCTCTCAGATGCTCCCTCAGCTGGCTGAAGGATCATGGACAAATGGCCTCCTTTTTCTGATCTCAGGGTACTTATTTGTAAAATGAGAGAACTGGACCAAAGAGCTGTGAGGATCCTTTCCTTTCTGATTTTCATTGATTGTAATAGTACTGAGACCCTCTTCGTAGAGGATGAGATGTCTCAAATCTGCTGTTTCTGAGAAAGCTGCTTAGAGAAAATGGGGGTCAAGAGGGTAAAAGTCATTCCTTAGATTCATCTCATTCACCCCCCTACAGCTTTCTGCATGTGTGAAAGGGAAGGAGGATGACCAAGTAGGTGTTGCCAAAGATTCTGCTTCCTCACCCCCAACACTAGTCAAGGTCTGTGGTCTGAGTAAGAAAAAGGTTAAGGAGTTAGGCTCATTCTTTCATTTACATTCGCTCTTTCCCAAACACATATAACATGCACACACATGCACACACGCCCAATAACTCAAGCCTGTTGCCCATTATCTTTTCACTCTTTTTTACTCTCCACTCCTCCTCCTCCTCTCCCTCCTCCAATTATTGCAATGCATCTTCTCTTTCCCCTAGGACCAGGTGATGGAGGCATTTTTAGATTCTGGTCCATTTCTTCAATGGACCCTGAGGTTAGCTGAGGACAACCAGGCTCACATTTCCTGGCTGTCAAAGGTGATAAAACAAATAGGGCATGCATGCGGAACTGATCTCCCTATGCAAGTACAGGGATGAAGTGAAGAGAGCCAGGGTGTTCAAGGAGCATGCATATTTTAGGTCCCTGTCCTTGACTTGTGGGTTGAAAGCTTGAAAGTGCAGCTGTCTTTGAAGGAGTCCAGCCTGAGTGGCCTGTTGCAAAGGGAGAGACAGAGTGCCCCCCCCGTTCTATTTCCCACCCGCCTGACAGATGGCCAGTAAGACAGAGAAAAAGAAGCTCTCAAAGTGAAGACAGGAATGCATTGTATAAAAATTCACACCCCCTGCTGCCGCCCAAACTCCCTTAAAAAAGGATCAAGAGAATCCTAATGGGTACGTGACATCCTCCCTCTCTCCCATAAAAGGGACTTCAAAATCTGGTGACCATGGGGGAGGGGTGAGGAGGGAGAAGAGAAATGTGTGGGCAGGGGGCTGCCGGGGAAGACTAGGGTAAGGGGAACAGGACTGTGGGCTCAGCCATTTGACTTTCTCCTATGGTCTCTTCCGAGCCACCTCTGGCTGAACCTTTGGCACAACCTCTCAACCTGAGAGAAGCTTGGAGCCCCAAGTGCCTGGACAGGGACAGTGGGAGAAAAGGAGAGATGATAGCACACTTAGCCTTAGAGTTGAAGGAGTTAAGGACCCTCCCTCATCCAGACACCCACCCCTTCGCTCCTGAAACCATAATTCGCCAAGGAAGGAACCAAGAATTGACAGAGGATCTGGGAAGTTGGGGGTGGGGTGGGATGGGGGCGAGGTAACTATGGCCCAATCTTGCCCAGAGCTTGTCCTCGGTGGGAGGACATACACCCGGGTCTAAGAACCTGCAAGAGCCCAGCTCCGGCGCCTGCTTTCATCGAGTCTCCAGCGTGGCCTTGCAGCGTTCGCGCCGCCCTTTGCCCCCGCGCAAGTTGTCCACGGCCCCTGGGGGTGGAGGCGGCCAAAAGACCCCTGGAGCCTGGAGGAGGCGGCGGGCCCGGGGGCGCTGGGGGCCCTCCGTCTGCGCCCAGCCGCCGCTCGCTCTACCGAACCTCCTACCCCGCCCCCACTCACCCGGCTCAGCCCCTAGGAGAGACGCGCAGGAAGCGTGTTGCTTCGCCCAGCCGATCGGCAGAAGTTGAGAGGAGTTGGTGGCTGCCTCCGGCCGGCCGGACTTTGCGAGCAGCCAGGAGAAGAGACGCCGCCGCTGCCGCGAAGCCTTCGGGGCTGCCTCCCTCCAGCCTAGCCCGCAGCGCGGGTGGAGAGGGGCGGGGAGGGGGTCGGGTGCGCGAGAAGAACTTGAAACTGTGTGAAGGAATCCGAAGCAGATGAGAAGGGAGGAAAATAAAACAAAGTGGAGACTGCAGAAAAGACTCAACCGTAGTTGATTGTATCGGCTGACGCTCCAGCAGAGGGGCTGGGTTGGTTTTTTTTTTTTTTCCTCCCATTCTCTCTCTCTCTCTCTCTCTCTCTCTCTCTCTCTCTTTTAAAGCTACACCAGCTCTCTCTTTCTCTACTATCTCTGTATCATCAAACCCTTGCTGGCTCTTATGGGCATGAAACACTCCTCCCGCTGCCTGCTCCTAAGGAGGAAAATGGCGGAGAACGCTGCCGAGAACACGGAGGTAAGGAGGCGAGAGGGCCGGGGCTCTCGGCGACCCCGGCAGCCCACCCCGGACCACCGCGCCGCCGCCGCTGTTGCTGCCGCCGCCGCCACCGCCGCCGCTGCTCAGCACCTAGTGCCAAACTTTCCCCGGCTCCATCCCGCTTGCTTCTGCCGGCCGTGTGTGTGTGTGTGTGTGTGTGTGTGTGTTGGGGGAAAAGCCAGTGCATGTCTCAGGTCCCCTCCCTTTTGAAAATGCAAAAGAATCGCTCTCACCCCATCTCCCTCTCCTGCCACCCGCTGCTCGCTTCTCTTTCCCCAAGTCCCAAACCCTGGGCAGCAGCGCTCCCCTGCTCTCTCCTCTGGGCTTCATTAGGGGTCCAGAGTCCCAGCTTTCTGCAAAGCTGGGGTGGGTGATCCTGGGACCAGGTCGGCTCCCTGCGGTGCCTTGACCATCTTCAGACGCTGCCTGAGCTTTACCCTTCAGGCTCAAGTCAGTTCCCCCAGCTCTCGGTCCCCGCAGCACCGCGGAGAGCTCCGGGCCGCGGTGGGGCCACACCGAGCGGGTGGTGGGACTTGGGCACCACCAAGAGACCCTCCCGCTCAGATCTGGGCCGGAGAGAGGTCTGCAACCCTGGAATGTTTGAGCCGCCTTGGGGCGCTAAACCCGGGGAGGGAGCTCTGGTCGCGGCCACCTTCAGAACCAGGGACAGCGCCCGCTCCTGCCGCAGCCAAGCCCGCGCCGGGTGGGGGCTGCGCGCCGCGGGCTGCAGGGGAGAAATGGGTCTACAGCCATTCGTCCTGCAGCGGCTTTGGAGGAGGCCACTCTAGCTCTTCAGATTGCGCTCTTGCCCCCCTCGCCTTCGGCAGCCCAATAGCTGCCCTTTCTCTACTCTCGAGTTGGCCCAGAGACGCAAAGAGCCCTGCTGGGTTTTGCGTCCCAAGACTGGAGGCTGTGTTCCCTGGCCTCGCAGTGACCCTGCTGTCGTTACAACTGGACTAGTCCGTAGGCTCTAGGCACCTGTAGTCACGAAGGGGATCAGCGTGGGCAGCCCCCTTACCTTCCTGGAGAAACGGTGCGCCGAGGTGGGGGCGGAGTGGGGTATGTGTGTGAAGATCATCCCTTACTCGGTGGCAGGAAAAAGACAGAGAGCAAACTCCCGGGCTCTATTAATAGCCGGGTGTCTGGTGGGGCTGCCGTACATTTCACATATGGTTACCCATATGCAGCGTGAGGCGGGGATGGAGGTGTGGCACGGGGATTGTCCCTCTGTCTTGCTGGAATGCAAAACGATGCAGAGACCCTTCCAATCTTCAGTAAGGTCTTAACTGCAGCTAACCTTTACCCCATAGCAATAGGCAGCAACGCTTTTAAAATCCCAATTCTCTGAGAGATTAGAAGCAGTATGCATCTGGCAATTGTCGATTTCGAAAAACAAACACGCTCAGGGGCTTGAAAGCAGTAGGGCATTCAGCAGCTAACGCTGTCTCCTTGAGTTAGGGCAAAGCCAGCATGCTTATCCCCTCGACACTTCCTCTTCTCCACCCGCAAAGGCGCCTAGCCTCACAGCAGAGAGCTAGCCTTCCCAATCCCCTCACACTCCTCCCTCTGATCGCCCACCCGCGGAAGAGGTTGCTAAAAATAGCTCCGAGTCAAGGCTGCACTTCTGTAAAGTGTTGGACCAGTGGGCACATAGCAGTCCCTGCAGCCAGGTGGCTGGAGTGCTAGAAGCAAGAAACAGCTTTCTCCTGCTCTTCCCTCCCCCCACTTCTGGGTTTCTAAAAAAAAAAGTTTTCACAGGTCTCTAAGCCCCCGCACCCCAGCTGTTGCACGGGGTCTGGATGCAGACCCCTGTCAGATTCAGCAGTGTGCTGTAGTGGCTGCTGAGCTCCCCACCTTGGCCAGGGTTAAAGGCGTCCAGAGCAGGCAGAGCGGTGCGCGCCAGGCTATTTTTACTTGCTTCCCCCGCGGCTCCACGCTCCCCCCCACCTTCTCAGCAGTTGCACATGCCAGGTCTGCTCAAGGCATCAATGAAAACAGCAGTAGAGGCGGCTGAGCTCCTGCAAAGAAAAAAAAAACACGTCGCATGCCTGGCACAAAGGTGGGAGGGGGTAAGGAAAGACCCAGCTGGGGCTCCTTGGAGGAGAGGGATTCTGGGGTTCAGTTCTTAGCAACTTCCCTTGAGAAGGGGAGGAATTCAGACTTGGTCAAACGTGCCCAGTGGAGGCATCCAGGAGCGTGACAATCACTTGGTTTTCCTCCAGGAACTTGCTGTTTTTGGAACACACCAGGACTAGAGCAGTAGTTCCAAAAGCGGAGGTATTATGGGTTTGCCTGCATTATGGTGGGAGAGAGAGGCAAGGACACCTGTGTGTGTGTGTGTGTGTGTGTGTGTGTGTGTGTGTGTGTTGGTGGTGGCAGTGGTCCTTGTCGTTAATTCAACATGTTTATCAAACACTGACTCTGTACTAGAAGTAATTAGGTACTCCAGATTGAAAGATGAAGGCAACCAGGCCCCTGCCCGTAAGCAACTCACCGTCTGGTGGTCAGTAGTGCCCAACAATCCAGATAATTCTGTAGCACTTTTCCTACTTTCTGTTGGTGTTGTTTGCAAGCACTTTATCTCTTTTCCTCTTATAATAATCCTGTGAAGTAAGCAAAGGTTAGTATTCATTTCATATCCCCATTTTATAACTGAGGACACTGTGGCTGAGAGATCAAGCAGTTTCTGAAAGTCACCTGGTCAGCTAGGACAGTCTTGGAACACAGACTGTCCTCACTTCTTTTTTTTTTTAATTTTTAATGTTTATTATTTTTGAGAGAGAGACAGAGAGACAGAGACAGAGACAGAGTGTGAGTAGCGAATGGGAAGAGAGAAAGGGAGACACAGAAAGCGAAGCAGGCTCCAGGCTCTGAGTTTTCAGCACAGAGCCCAACACAGGGCTTGAACTCACTATCTGGAGATCATGACCTGAGCCAAAGTCGAATGCTTAACCAACTGAGCCATCCAGGCACTCCAGATTGCCCTCACTTCTGATTCACTGCCCTTTGCCCCACACTTGCTACTTCTAAAAAGATGTCATGTGGGAATAGGAGTGGGTTAAAGGAATGGGGAGGATAGAGATACTTTGGAAGGGAGAGATACAATGTTGGGGGTAGGCAAGGATGATGGGAGAAGCTGTTTCTCACAAGGTAAAGACAGGGAAAGACATTTGAATTGTTAGACAGGAAGGAAAAAAGTGAAGAATAAAGCTATTTACGTTGTAAGCAAAGCCTCCCTCAATAAGTGAAGTTCAGAGCTAGGGCAGTGGGAACACTAGGGGCACAGGCTTAGTGGGCAGGGTACGTTCTGGGTGGCACTGAGTGCACTCTTTAACTACTTTGGCCTCAGTCCCCTTTAACTTGAGCCGATTTCCCTTATGGTGCAGGGTAGGCAGAGGATATAAGGAAATACTGTGACAGTCCCTGGAACGTAACATACATGAAGCGATATCCGTATCATTTACACTTTGTCCAGCTACTTGATAGGCTTCTCCTCCTCAACTAAACGCATCATCACCTCTGCTCCCCACCTATCATCAGAAACTTTCTGATATGGCCTTCTGAAATGTCTGCAAAGCCTTTAGTCGGACTGTTCCATCCCACTATCCTTTTCGGTTCTCTCCCAGTGCCTGAGGCAGGTCATCTTCACTTTTGCCCTCACTAAGGCAGTAGCCTCTCAACTGTTGGTCTCCTTCTCCAATCCATCCTCATTATCATTGCTCAGTGGGTTTTCAAAAGCACCAAACTGCTCATGCTCACACATCTCTTTAAAATCTTACCATGTTGCCCTACTGAATACAGGATACAAGATAAAGTCCAGTTCCCCTAGCATAGTACACAAAGTCCTTTAATGCCTGTCCTATGCAATTCTCTGTACAGATCACTTTCTGCCCGAATACTTTTGTGCATACTTGTCCCTCTGCCTGGGCTGCTCTTTTCCCTTCTTCTCTGGAAAAAAAAATCTTCCTTAACCTGCAAGATTCAACTCAAAGGTCATTTCCTCTGGGCAGCCTTCCCAGATCTGCATTGATCCTCCACCCTCTTGGGGAGTGAGTACTCATTCTCCGTCTTCTGTGTTCTTAACACACGTCTCACTTTTCTTATTACAAGATGATTGGCTTTTTATATGTCTGTCTCTTCAGAACTTTTCTTTGGTATACCTTGTTCTTAACACTGTGCCCGACACATAGCAGATAATAAATGTTGATAAATTGTTGAATGTGAGCTGATTCATGTGATTATGTACAAGCAAGCTCATGAGCTTTCTGGGTTTTAGCCACTCAGGATATTCTGAAAATTGGGCTTCCTATCTCTCACCTCTCTGCTAATGTTGCGGACCTTTAAAACTCAAAATGACTAAAGATTCTGGGAATCAAGTTGCCGCAGTAACTCAAAGCATGGGTACATTTTGGCTATTCATGTACCTATTCAATATTCTGTAATTACTGACTCTTACTATGGGGTGTTCATCTGAATAGCAGATAAATGGATTAATCACAATGCCCAATTACGAACCATGGGGGGATAATGGACTTTTCTGAGCTGCTCCTTGCTTTACTGACTCTTAGTGAAAGCCTGATGCATTATTTATGGTGATGACTCCCTGATTGGGGTTTTAGCACCTCAGAGGAGAGCCCGAGGGGTGAGAAAAGAGTTTTAGCAAAGGAGTCATTTTGGAGACTGTTTTGTTTTGTTTTTTTAAATGTTCTATTGACTTACTGACCCAGGGAGTGATAATAATTATGGGTTGGGAAAAATCCTGCAATGGGACAAGGGGGTTAGTGTTATAGAGAGCACAGAGCTGACTTCTGACATGGTGTATGTGGCTAAGGGATCCCTCTCCTCGGGAAGTTCCTTTCAGCTGAAGTGTGTGGTCCCATAGCACAAAAGTCAGGGAACTGAGGAGGAAGAGAAGAAGAGGAGGCAGTATCCAGCCCCACTTCTTTGAGGAAGGTCTGTATTCACATCTCCTTCCAAAGAGTGTGAAAGCTAACTTACCATGCCAGCTCTGGAACCAGACTGCTTGGCTTAAAATCCAGCTCTGAACTTAGTAGATGTGTTATGTTGAGTGTAACCTCTCTGGCCTCATCAAATTGTCGTGATAATTAAGTGAATTAATTTGCGCAAAGGGTTTAGAATGTAGTGAGCTCTGGATAGGTGTTTATGTTTATTAGCCTGCTAGCTTGTAGGAGTCTTGCTGAAAAAGTGCAAACTGGATGAGCTCTCCCACTTGCTTGCTTCTCCAGCTGAAGTGATCCATAAACCATAATCCACATTGATTTTTCCTCCCTCAGCAAACACCAATTTCAATCCTTAAGCAAGCTCAGGAGCATTAAGAAGATACCCATATCCCACCCCCTACCCCCGCCCCGTACTCCCCTCCCCCCAGGGAAATTCGGCTTTTCAGAGAGTCCTAAATTGGCTTTTGGCTGTCAACGAGGGTGAAACACAACACTCTTGTCTCCAATTCAGGAGTGGGTTTCATTTCCTCTTTGCTAACTGAAATGCAAAGTGATTATCACATACCAGTGTGGAACATGCAAACATCTGTAAAAACAGTACTTACACCTTGGAGTCTAGTGTGCCAGCAGGGGAAAAGTCGGCAGCATGACAACATGTGAACTGCCAAGGTAACTGGAAGCCGGATTGTGTTGTGTGAAATGCAGGCGTTATGTGCCATTGTGAACTGACTTGGAAAAAAGCATGGAGAGAACACAAGCAAAAAGTTCTCAAAGGGTCGCTCTGTCCTTGCTTCTGCTGCTGCACACACTTCACCCAGGACACAAAGTTGGCTGCTGGGTCTCTCATTGAAAAGTTTTAGGGGTGCCTGGGTGGTTCAGTCGGTTAAGCACCCGACTTTGGCTCAGGTCATGATCTCATGGTTCATGGGTTCAAGCCCCGTGTCGGGCTCTGTGCTGACAGCTCAGAGCCTGGAGCCTGCTTCAGATTCTGTGTGTGTCTCTCTCTGTCCCTCCCCTGCTCATGCTCTGTCACTCTGTCTCTCTCTCAAAAAAGAAATGAACATTAAAAAAATTTTTTTAGAAAAGTTTTAGAGAAGGTGATTTCTCCAAACTTATGTATCTCAGAAGGAAGTTCTTCCTTAAGTGGGGCTCAATGTCTTCTAGTGTAATCTGAGTCACCTTTGTTCATATTATTCTAAAAGGAGATAAAAGCTGGCTGGTTGTTTTTGCATTTTGGGCTGTATTAGGGCTGTCTCACCCTCTTTACTGGCTTTTGTTCCAAGGTATTCCAACCCAGTCTCTGATATTCTGACATTAGCCTTCTCATATGAATAACCAGGAGAGGATTGTTCAAGAAAACTTGCCTTTCCAGTGTTACCCAGCCCATTGGATATTTCACACATCGAATGGCTTTTCTGCTTCACTTGTTATTAGAATTCCCTCAAGCATCACAGCTTTCCCCAGATTTATAATGGGTGACCCATAAGTAAAGAGTTTTTTTAAAGTGTAATTTTATAAGAGCAAACAGCTTGATGTGTACTTTTTCATAAAGTCATAGAACCTTAGAGCTGGATGGAAACACAAATCATTTAAACTACAAGATGGAAAATCTTGTCCAGTATCACAGAGATCTTGAGTGCTGGTATTGAGACTGGTTTACTCCTAGGTCAAAGCCATTTATATGTTGGCATTTGTACACTGGCATTGGTCCTTTAAACATAGCATCTGATTTATTGTTTTTATATTTTTGTGCTAATTTTGTAGTATGTCCTGATACGTGATATCTGAAACCAGAGTTTCTGTACATAAGATCTAGGAACTGTGAATAATGAGATCTCTTTCCTTTTCACACGACATTTAAAATGCTTTGGCATATATCATCTTGGTCAATGTATACTATTGTGCATTACATACATACACACATGCATTATATAATGTATGTCAGATGTACATACATAACATATATGAGTTACATACTATCCCTATTGTACAGATGAAAAAGCCAAAGCACAGACACACAGACAGTTAGTGTTACTTGCCTAACATCCCACAAATAGTGAGTGGTAGAACTAAGATTCAAACTCTAGTTTTCTAGCCACCAAGACCTGTGCTTTCTCTTCTCCAGCCTACCAGGCTATGAAGGCACCTGAGGGACCAGAGTAGAAACTTAAACTATGAAGAGGAAGAATGGAGATATCAAAAGGAGATGTGAGGAATGGTGGGTTTGGAAGAAATTGAAAACAAGACTTCACCCCCACCTTTCGTTTTCCAGGGTTTCTTTTTCTGCCGCCACTACCACCCTGCAATCCTCACTTTTCACAGTCCTCAATGCGATGCCCTGTGGGTGGCAGGGACCTGATATGACTTGTGGCTGGGACAATCCTCATTCCACACCGCCTACTCCTGTAAGATATCCTTATGCACCAGCCTGGAGTCCTAATTAATGGGCCAGAGGAGAAGCTCTTGTTTAACAAAGTATGCCTCTTTGGAAGCCAGACCCAAGGCCATTGGATTAAACCTGGACTCTCATCCAGCCTCTTCTGGGGGTGAAATGAATAGCAAAGATTCCAGAACAAGAACTTTGTTTTTTAAATGTATCTTGGTAATTTTATCGCTTATGTTTATTTTCTAGGGCTGCTGTGACAAAGAACCACAAACAGGCTGGCTTAAAACAACAGAGGTGTACTCTCTGGCAGTTCTGGAGGCCACAAGTCTGAGATCCAGATGCTAACAGGGTCAGTTCCTTCTGAAGGCTCTTAGGGGGAGCTTGTTTCTTGATCCTTCCCCAGCTCCTAGCTGTTGCCAGCTATGTTCAATATTCCTTGGCTTGTAGACACATTGCTGCAGTCTCTGCCTTCATCTTCACATAGGTTTCTCCCCTGTGTGTGTGTCTGTATTTCTTCTTCTTAAAAGGACACCAGTCATACTGGACCAGAGCCCACCCTAATCTAGTAAGACCTCATTTGAACTTGATTACATCTGCAAAGAGCTTATTTCCAAGTAAGTCATATTCCTAGGCAACAGGGGTTAGGACTTTTTGGGGGAGGGGGACTTGATTCAGCTTGGTTCAACCCACCACGTCATCTGACACAGTGTCCACATACAGTAGGTCTGAGCTGAAATGGCTGACAAATGACTGAATTAATACATAAAGGCCTCAGAGTAGTTGCAAAGTCGATGAAGGTAGTCTCCCTCCTTCAAGTCTCTTTCCTCCCGCTCACTCAGCGGTCCACTTTGCCCATGGACTTCTCAGTGTCTTTATCAGGCTTTCCTTCCTTGTGTAGTAGCAATAATTAAAACAAGAGCCGCCATCTTAATGTCTGTACTGTGCGTTGGACAGTGTTAAGTACTTTGTAAGCATCACCGTATTTAATTTATACAACAAGATTACAATGCAACTCCTTCTATTTCTATTTTGCAGTTGAAGACATGGGAATCTGCGGTGGTCAGTTGTAGAGCCAGAAAGTAGCTGAGTTGGGGTATTCTCAGACTTGGAATGTGCTCTGCTGTTGACTCAGACCTCTCTCCTTTTTTTATCCATATCACCAACCTCAAGCTTATTCTCGTCTTTGCCCTACACCAGCTCCCACCCACTGAAGGTTTTGGGAATCTGGGAAGGAAGTGATACACTTCCATGCAGGAGAAAGGGACTATAGCTAATTGGAGCCTGTCAGTAGCAGGCTCCATGTATTAGATCCCCTCATCCTCCCAGGAGATTTGCTTTGTCGTTGCCAGAGGAATTATTTTGGGGGTAGAGTTGTGAGCCCATTACCAACTTATTTGAGGGGCAATTCTGGAGGGCAGGAGGGATAAGGATTTTCTTGGTGCCTTCCAAACAATTAAATCATGTGGGCCACTGACTTCTCCCCTGAGGCAGTTCTGTGTGACAGGAAGTGTGCAGCCCATGGGACTGGCACGCCTGGGGTCGGATCTCAGCTTATCAGCCTGCTGCGCAAGTTACCATCATCATCTGTGCCTTGGCCCATCATCTATGATATGGTAATAGCACTTTATCCCATTGAGTTATTATGAGGATTAAATGGGTTATTTCACGAAAAACATACGTCTGGCACATGGTAAATGCTCAAGAAAGATTAGCTGTTATTTGTAATCTGGGCTTATCTAGTGCCATCCCAAAGGGGGAGTGGATGAATAAAGGGTCTTTACCACCGATGTCAGGGAACCAGTTTCAGTAGAGCTGGATGGAGCACAGTGGCCAGGGGAGGTCGTCTTTGATTCAGATCATACAATCATTGAATCACCAATTCATTTTCAGGTCAGCCTGCCAGAGCCATGAAGACAACTGAAAACAAGGCTCTTTAGCAGCCCCCTCCCAGGGGCCACTAGTCCTCAAGTGAAGTGCTTCAGTTACAGGAGGGACCCACAGGCTGGCTTACCCCACTCCAAGCTCTAGGAAGCAGGTGTTTGGCAACATCTTAAGAATGAAATGGAAACCTCACTCGGTCCCTAACAATGTGAGAGAAATGGGGGATGGGAGAGTCTCAATCATGCTTGATTGCAGACCTTTTGAGGGAAGGCCCATTATCACAGACTTCTCTGTGCCCTTCACAAGCCTTGCGGCTAAGAAGAGAGAAACTCCTACCTGTTGGCTACTGGGTGGATTGATAACTCCCCCCGCCCCGTTCCCACCGAGAGAAACTGAGGCACAGGCAAAAGGAAGAGGGAGGATGGAGATATTTCCCAGGCTCATGTGGCAAATTGGATGTTTAATTACTGAGTTAAACTCCCTGTCCTCTTAGCCATAAATCTAGCAGAATATATCACTGTGTGTGAGGCCTCACCCGAGGGAGGTACAGCTAAGACCCAACTAGGCTAATGCCACTATAAAGGGAAGGCTATTAGCAAATTCATCAATTAGGCCCCCATTTGTAGCTCAGTTGTGAAAGGTAATCTCTTGTTAGCTGAAGTAAAGAACAGTGGTGGCCTTTCTGGAAAATGGAAGACTGTAATTCCCACAGAAGCCTTCAATTCAAGGACTTCATCTCTCTCTGACAAGCAGCTATGACAGCCCTTCTCTAAGGAGGCTCAATCAGACAGTCCCACAAAAATGATTACAGCCCATCATGAGTGTAAACAGGATCCTAATTAAGGAATGTCTATATTTACGTGCATTTGGTCGACTCTTGCCTCCAGGTACATAGTAGGACAGTGATGAATATTTCTTAAACGAATAAAGGAAGTCAACCTGTATATCATACATATGCCAAAGATTCTGTTAGAATCTTTTCCTACTCTCCCTTCTCCAGAATAAAAGCTATTGTCCCATGGAGGCACAGGAGAACATTTTGGTCTTCATCCCTTTGGGATTCTAAAACCCATTTTACAGGTTAGCCATGAGGATTAAATTTGATCATGGAATAAGACATAAAGAAGAATCTCTACAAACGTTTTATTCTTTTTCCTTCTGTTGTAACTGCTTATTAGGCCAGTGTTTTTTGTTTGTTTGTTTGTTTTTGTTTTTTTTTTAGGGGAAAACCTGTAGTTCAAAGTCACTTCTAATGTTCCATTTGAGTAGACATAAATGACCTAATCCAGACTGTAGGGTGTGTGGGTGTGTTTATGTGCAGGGATGTTTATGTACACCTAAGTTTGTGGGTCCCTGATGCAGAAGTACATCCTTGTACGCTTATGTACTTATCCTACGTGGTTTGCAGTTTGTAGTAGGAGATATATAAGGGACACATTTAATCACTAGCCTGGAGCTTCCGAGCTCAAGCCAGTGTCTGATGAGTCAACACGGAGAAGCGTGTCCTATGGGGGACCCATGTTGGGGTGAGGTTGAGTGTGGGAATCTGAGGGAGAGTCTTGTAGAGACAGACCTGAATTTCAGGGTCATGAAGATTAGGCAGTGCCGACTTTGCAGCTGATGCACGACATTTATTACGCAACTCGGACACTGTGGTTTTCCTCTGGGCTGGGCTCTGAGTCACCTTCTTCTCTACCTACCCATTCTGTCCAGGTCATCTTATCCCCTCTCTTAGCTTTATTACTAGTTTATGTGTTGATGATTCCCAGACTCCAAGCTGTAGCCCAGATCTGTCCTCTGAGCTTGGACACACATAGCTAACTGCCTATGGGACACCCCCACTCAGATGTCTTGCTGGCTCCCTTGCGAGATAGCATTTCTTCCCACCAACCTGCCTTTCCTCTGCTGACCCTCACCCTGCTTAGTAAGAATCTACCAGTCACAAGCCCTGACTCTCCTATCTCCTTTCTTCATGGTGAGTGATGATTCTACATCCTGCAAGTTTGTTTCTTTGTCCTGAACCTGTCCTCCCCTTCCTGACCCCACTTTTGTAATCCTGGTTCATGGCCCACTCTCGTTCCCCATCTCTTGCCTGATCTCCACAGTAACCTTCTGGACACTGTCCACACATCCTCCCTTCCTTGCTTAGATTTGTTCTCATAGAAGCATGAATGCATGTTCTGAAATGGAAATCTGATGATACTTCTCACCTCCTTAATCCCCTTCAGTGACTTTTCCATTTTCATTAGGAGAAAGGTCTCCTGCTTACCATAGCTCATAAGGCTCTGCTCGGTCATGCCCTAAGCACTTTTCCACCTTCCTTTCCTTAATTTCTTAGAAGTCTTTTGCTCCTATGCCAGCTATACTCAACTGCTTTCCTCCCTTTACTTCCTGGCAACCTACTACTCTCCCTTTAGATCTCTGCTTAGATGTCACCTCTTCTGGAAGCCTTCCCTGACACTACCCCCTTATCCAAGTCTGACTTTGTTCTCCCACCCATGTGATTCCATAGTACCTGTGCATCCTCTGTCATGGCACACATCACACTGTACTTGCTGATTTCCTTGTCTATAAGTCCACCATAAGTTTTGTGAGAGTAGGGGCTGTTCACAATTGAACAGCACCTACCACAGTGCTTAGTACCTATTAGAGGTTTAAAATCATTTGCTCAATGATCATTGCTACATGTACCTTTCCTGTACAGAAAATGTTCTACGGATGCTAGTGTTTAAACGGATATCTATCCATTCTCTCCCTTCCTAATGCAACTATGGTCAGTTACTTAGGATTCCACTATAGAAAGAAATCCTCCTGACCTGAAGCCAGGCTGTAGTTAAGCTGACACAGTTAGATGTTCACTGCTGATGGACAAAGCCAGAATTGCAAGGAGAAAGTTTATACTCAAGGAAAACTCGGTAAGGGGAGATTTTTGGATAAACAAGGGTCTAAGTTTAATGCCCTCCTGAACAGGTAAGGCGTAAGCCCCAGAAAGGGTAGGGGTCAGGGTTTTGCCTGAGAAATTGGGAACTACTGCACTTTAGCAGTGACAAGATGCAGCATAGAGACTATGGAGGCTCCCCTGAAAAACCTTGCTTGAGGCAGAGGAGTTCGGGGATTTGGATCAAACAATATATTTGTTCCCAACATCACTGACTGATGTGAGCAGGAGACTGAGTAGGGGATGTCCCAAGACAAGGGATCTGAACTGCCCTGAGGCTCTGGCTCCTAACTGCAGGCACTCCTAACTGACTTGGGCCCCAGCTGCTCTGCAGAGTGGACACAATTCCTGCCTAAAGCTTTGCAGAGGCTCCTTTATTCACCATTATCTTGGTCCATCACTGCTACTCACTCCTCTGTTTAAAGGTTAAAAATAAGATGCTCCATTTTCCAAGATGTGAAAAAAACTAAACCACTGGCTTGGGCTTCCAGTACTGCAGGGTCCTAGGATTTTGTCTACCAGGCCAGATCTGGTGGCTTTTCTTGGAGGCTTCACGGAAGCTCTGCCAAGCCCATGCCCACCTCTTTTTCTTCTTCCAGCTCTGCTTCAGCATCAAATATCCACAGTCTTAGAGCTCTTGAGATCCATGCCCTCACCTCTGGAGTGTACCCTGTATGATCTAGTCAAGACAGTCAGGCTCTGTCCTAAGCACTAAGGAGGAAATGCCTCAACTTTTGCTTATTCATTCCAGTTCCTCAAGCCCTTGGCTGATACTAGGTAGTGTAGAAGGAGTTAAAAGCCAACAGACAGAACCCATGGTTCTGACTCTGTTGCCATCTGCCTTCCATAACTCTCAGCGACCAAATGAAAAATGGATGAGTTGATCCTAATCTACCCTACTTGATAGGGATGCCCCTGAACTAAATGAGACAATGGGCATAAGGCCATTTGGGAAAGGGAGGAGGTATTGTGCAAGTCTTAAACTTTGTTGTGATTCACTTGCTATCTCAAGTGCCTTCCAGTGCAGCATTATGCCAATTTCCCCTTATTGAGTTGTCAGTGGAGTTGGAGACAAGCTCATCGCCATCCTCCACATGGCTTCCCCTTCCAGACATGCCCACGTGTGCTAAATTCGTGCTGTTCAAAATGGGAGATGTTTTCCCCCTCGGTGGCAAATGGCATAGAAAGTGGAGGTTTGGGGAAAAGCAAAAAGATGCTGTCAATCTGGGCTTTGGCTTGGTGAGAAGCAGACCTCTTTTAGGGTCCTGACTTGAACAAAGCATATAAGGGTAGGCTGTTTGCAGGCAGCTGTTTATCTGGGGAAAAGTGAATCTTCCCCCAGAAACCACTGCCTTCATTTTTGCTCTCCACCTGCTGGCTCAGTCTCTTCCATTCTCTCTCACTTCCCAGGCATGGGCTTCTAGGCTTCGAAGAGCAATGGCTCTTTCTTTTTCAGGCAGGAGAGACTGTGAAGGGATTACCATTCAGGTGGTAGGGGTAGACAGCCACAGATTCTTGGTTCTGGACTCTGGGGGCCTGGATGTTGGAGAGAATCCAGTCTTGGGCAGCAGATCCTTTAATATCCACTTGACTAGGCAACTGATGGATAACCTTACTTTGTGCCATGGGTCTAGCCTATTCTGATGTGTACAGGGCTAAAGGAAAAGAAAGAGAAGGGGCACCTGGTGGCTCAGTCAGTTAAGCGTCTGACTCTTGTTTTTGACTCAGGTCATGATCTTACGGTTCATGAGTTCAAGCCCTGTGTCGAGCCCCATGTCAGATTTTATGCGGCTGTTGGTGTGGAGCCTACTTGGGGTTCTCTCTCTCCCTCTTTTTCTGCCCCTCCCTCACTCTCACTTGCTCTCTCTCTCTCTTTCTCTCTCTCAAAATAAATAAATAAACTTAAAAAGGGGAATTATTTGAGCTTCAAATTTCTTAAAGCCATACTTATTTGTCTTCCCCAGTGTGTGGTGCTGGACCATCATTTCTAAAGTGTTGGGATCTGGCTTATGTCCCAGATCAGGCCCAAACTAGGATGCTACACTCCTTTAGGTACTATGGCTGGTGCCAAAAGCTGAGCTTCATACTGGAGGCCTGGGGGAGCAATAATCCTATTTTACCCTTCTCTGACATGATCTTACTACCAACGTTGGAGACCCCTTTGTTATCCAGTATTTTTATGGACTCTCATCACACATGACAAATCAATAACATTGGACACTGTTGGTTATTGTATTTTTCTTGATAGCTTCTCCTTTTTGGTGTCCTAAGCCCTACTTTCTCCTGCCTCTCCCACATCTCTGACTGTTCTATCTCAATCTTTCATGTGGATTCTTCTTCCTATTCACCTCTTAGTGAGGCTGTCCCCAGATTACTGTCCCTGGATGATGTCATCCTCTTCTACATCTTGTGACATCCAGACCTGGCTGGATTTCCCTTTCTCAATATTCTGTAGGCACTTCAAATTCAACATGACCCAAACTGAGCTCCTTATCTTTCCTCTGAATGTGCTCATCTCTGTCTCCGTTTGTATGCCTGTCTCCATGACGGGCATTGCCATTCTCTCCATTGTTCTATCCAGAAATTAGGAATCATACTAGAGTCTTCTCTTATTCTCACCTCCCCTATTCCGATCCCAGGTAATACATAACAAAATCCTTTTAATTTTACTTCCTTAATCCTATTTTGTTAACATCTCCTTTTCCTTAGCCCACTGCCTTAGATCAGACACTAATTATCTCTTGTCTGGGCCCAGCTTCTGCTCTTGCTCCTTTCCAGTCCATTGGCTACACTGAAACACAATGCCCAGACACAGAAGAACTCAATGAATGTTAGTTGAATGAATGAATGAGTGAATGAGTTATAGGTAGAGATTGCCTGCTCAGAGGAACAATGCAAGGTGATTGTTCTGCAGCTGGTAGGCATTGTGAGTTAACATCAGGGATCACCATTCTTTATCTCATTTGGCCTTGGTGGTGATACTTGGATGTTAAATAATATTAGAATGAGGTCCAAGGGATTCAGGAAACCTGGCGATAGTCCAGGCTCTGCAATTTGCTTGCTATGGGACAGGTCTTTTCTGATGCTGTCTTTGACCCTGAGAGTACTGCAAAACAAAGAATCAGGGAGTTTGAGGTTCTCGGTTTCTTTTCATTTACCATGCAAGCATCATCCTTTGGGAGGAAGAAGAACAAATATTATGATAGAGAGTGAACCTGGATAGGTGGTTGAAGCCATATGGAGGTATTCTGGGAGTTCCTTACGTGAAGCATTGTTCAACATCCCCAGAATCACTCAATTCTTTCAGAAAGCTCTAATGTGGGCTTCTATGTCCTCTTTCTTTTTCTTTCTTTTATGACAGGATGGGCTTGATCTTGGGGATTCTGGAAGTCTTTTTTGCAGAGCTCTTACTCTTAAACCAAATCTAGTTTGTGCCTATTTAACAGATAATTCCTATTTAAGTTTCCCTTGTATTTCAGCTTGAGCAGGGATTTTACATTTAGGTTGAGTAGCTGGCTGATGACCCCAGTAAGTCCCTTAGGCTATTTGGGTCTGGTTAATAACACCTTACCTGAATCCAGGGGACAGGGATACATCTCTCATTGAGGTCCCTTTCTGGCTTCCACCTGTTAATTCTACTTTTCCAATTGCAGATTTCAGTGAATATAATTGTGCTCTATACTTGTACATACTATCTTCTCTTACCATGGTAAACTCCCTGTGATATCTTCTATGCTTTGTTGTACCTGGATATTTTTGGAGAGCTGGCTACTTGCCTCTTCCAGGCTACTTTCTTCATCAGTGTCAGGGAAGTGCACAGCGTCAGTGCTGTTCAAGGATTCTGGAGATGAAAACCAGTATATGACTAAATAGAGCACCAAAAGTTACTGGTCTCAGGAAAACATTTAGTAGCAACTATTTTAATTCAGTCATTGCTTCAGCAGATTCCTTCCCTACAGTATATTATTTTGCAGTAGTTCATTCTGTCCGATTTTAGATAATGAGCAATTACAATTATATCAGGTATTGCTCTAGTGGTTTCCTCCAAGGAGCCTAAGGCAACTTAGCACATCTTAGAATTCTTTTCCAGGCCCTACCTCTTGAAGGATAAGGAGGAACAAGGTGGATGAAGAGGGCAGGAGTGAGAGTGACTGTCTTTCAGAGAGGGAGGCTCTCAGGAGAGATGCTTCATCAAGGTCAGAGAGTTGGCTTCAGGGCCAGAGCCAGGGCCTAGGCACTGCTGGTCCTATATATCAGGCCACTGTGCTTATTTTCAAGTTTCTGCTAAATTCATCCTGTTTTTTCTGCTTCCTCCAAGGTGGTCTCTTATCCCTTACAGAAAGCCAAAGAGTTCAGTTTTCTCCAAGCTTGGTGCCTAATGAGCTCACTGACAGAGCCTTGGCTAGGTCTCAAACCAGGATCTTCTGGCTCACCTTGCCAGGAATGCCAGTGACCAGATTGATGTTGATGTGCGACTAGCATTTCAGGATGTGGACCAAATCTATTAGCTCCTTCACTGGGGCTCACCAATATGAGTTGGGTTAGGGGTCACCTTACCTCAAGGTGGGGGTGTAGACAAAAATATCTGTAGGCCCTTTTCAAAGTGTGCTGGTGTCTTACATTTGTTCCTCCAGTTTTCTCTCCATCCTTCTCCATCCTTCTCTGTGCCCTGGAAGACTGAGCTATAATGGACTACATCAATAGGCTCCCTTTCCCAGCCCCTCCAAGCTTCTGGCTGGTTGAGTTCCACCAGTGGGGAGCATCAGCAGACTAAAGTAGGGAGAGAAGTGAAGTCAGAGTAATTATTCCTCCAGTTCCTTCCCTATGGGGTCACAGTTGACTCTTCCCCAGAACTGAAGTTTTCATGTAGTCCTTTCCATATAACCCTCACCATCTCTGGGTTCCAGTAACTTCTCTCCTCTTTCCTCATCATACAGCTCCTGTGTTACGAGTCCTGAGGTACTCCCACTTTAGCTTCCATTGAAATACTTTTACTAACAGAAATATTTGATGGCATTCACTGAGTATTTACTATACTCCAAGCACCTTTCAAAGCTCTTTATATAGACTGTCAAATTTAATTTTTAAACAATCTTTGGAGTAGATACTAATAATGCCCTCAATTTACAAAGGAAGGAACTGAGATACAGACAAATTTAGTGAATTTGCCAGTGTCTAGTAACCGATGGACCCTGATTCCAAACATAAACAGTCATACACCAGAACCCAAATTCCCACTGGTTACCAATGTGATTGCTGGACCAACCAAATCAGCACCATCAGGGAACTTATTAAAAATGCAATTCTCAGCCTTGCCTGAGACATACTGAATCAGAGACTCTAGAGATGGATGTTGCAATCTAGTCTTCAGGTGATTCTGATGCCCACTCAAGTTTGAGAACCATTGCTCTACACTGAACATGGAACATGAATCTAAACACTCACCACTCTCTTTGAGTGAAATTCACTCTCCCTGTACCTTCTGGACTTGTGTGGCTGAATTAGCATGGCTGACTCCATTCTCTAACCTATTCTAGGCTGTCTTAAATTCCATGCATTGCCCTTGGCTTTGGCAGTTTCTATCTTCTGTATTTTGGTTATTCTGATCAGCAGAAGCTCAGGTTCCCCTCATGGTTTGTTTCTCAGGGCTATCTATTTGCCCCAGCCTTTTTCTTTCACTGACCTTCTTCTTTTTGCAGACCTCAGCTCCCCAATTGGGAACACAATGGTGATAAATAATGGGAAGACATGAGACAAACTGCTCACGGTTTTTTTCATTTGGTCTCATAGAGGCCAGCATTTAAAAATAAAAATATTTCTGGGACACCTGGGTGGCTCAGTCAATGAAGTGTCTCTTAATTTCAGCTCAGACCGTGATCTCCTAGTTCATGAGATTGAGCCCTATATTGGGCTCTCTGCTGGCAGCACAGAGCCTGCTTGGGATATTATCTCTCTTCCTTTCTCTCTGCCCTTCTGCCCTCAAAATAAATAAATAAATAAACATCTTTTTAAAAATCAAGATATTTCTGATCAAAAGATGACATTATGGGACACCAGCCACCTCTTATAGAAGGTGCCCATCCTCTACCTGCTATAGCTCTCTGCTTACCCATGGTGGGTGTCATCACCTATATTCATGCACTCCACTGGTTCACATCACCAGTTTGGTCCCTGTGGACATGCTTTTTTGATTCTTGGGCCCCATGGTATTGAATCTAGTCCCTTTTCTTTCTGTAGTTGGGAATCCAAGGCCAGAGAGGGTAGAGGCTAACTCAAGGATGCACAGTGAATTAGTGGCAAGATGAGACTAGAAATAAGATATGTTGGATACAAGTATGACTTTGAATGGAAAATACTTTGGGCAGGGGCTGTCATTACTCATCCTACAGCTCAGGATCTTGACCTGGAGCAACACTGCTTCTCATAACTTTGTTAAAATTTGGGAGGCAGCTTCCTCTAGGCTTGATTCCATGTTCTGCCAATTTCTAACACAATGACCTTGAACTTACTTGTTTTCTCTGGGCCTCATTTTCCTTTCTGTAAAATAAGAATCATATATTCTTTCTTCAAAAGATTGTTGTAAGGTCAAGTGAAATGATAGTGAAAGTGCTCTTACCATAGTGCCTGACTAACAAGTGGTAGCTGTTGTTTGTGGTGGTCAGTGTTGGTCAGGATTGCTACATGCTCACCTGTTTTGGGTGGATTCAGAAAAGTAGGCCTGGTTTGCATGTCACAGTTAGGCCCCAAGGGAGATGAGGCCACATGTGGGCCCCATTCATCAGGAAAGATTCCTGGGGAATGGAAGGGGAAACTGGACCCAGAAATAACTGCCTACAGCCAATTCTGAAAGCATGGAGGCCTTGAGTTCTGTCATTTGTTGGCATCAGGGACCTGGCAGAAGCCGCTTAAACTCTTTGAGCCTCAGTCTTCTCTGCTGGACCATTTGCCCATCCATCCATCCATCCATCCATCCATTTAATTAGTCACTTCTTCAATAAGCATTTGCTGAGAATGTACTATGTGCCAACCCCATGTCATGCATTATGATAAGTCCTGGGGATGCAACCCAGTAAGAAACCATCCTTGTTTTTGAGGAGCTTATGCTTTAGTAGGGGAGTCAGACAGGATACCAGCCATTACAGGGGATTTGTAAAGACTGAAGGAGGGGTGCCAAGGGAACCTCTATAGAAGAGAGACATTGGGTGAAAAGGACAAGACTTGTAATTTAAAATAACACTTCACCATTTGCTAAGAACTGCAATGCAAGAAGAAAGGCAAAGGCATGCCCCCAAAAGGCCGCATGCTTCAGTGCCTTCCATTCCTTAACATTTCTTTTTTTAAATGTTTATTTATTTATTTTAAGGGAGAGAGAAAGAGAGAGAGAGAGAGAGAGAGAGAGAGAGAGAGAGATACAGAGAGAGAACACCAGCATGGGAGGGGCATAGAGGGGGGTGGAGAGAAAATCCCAAGCAGACTCCAAGCTGTTAGCACAGAGCTCAATGCTAGGCATGATCCCATGAACTGTGAGATCATGACCTGAGCTGAAACCAAGAGTTGGACGCTGAACTGACTGAGCCACCCAGGCATCCCCATTCCTTAATATTTCTTAGTACATCAAAACCATAAGCTTTCTTTTATACAGACATGAAGCCTAAGCTTTCCTCTGTCAACTGTCTTGTGGTTGCACAGGAGACAAATTTCATGACACTCACCTGGGGAATAAATCCCATGATTCTTTTTTATTTTTTAAAGTTTGTTTATTTATTTATTTATTTTGAGAGAGAGAGAGTCTGTGAGTGGGGGAGGGGCAAGAGAGAGAGGGAGAGAGAGAATCCCAAGCAGGCTTCATGCTGTCAGCACAGAGCTCCACTAGGGGGCTTGATCTCACCAACACTGAGATCATGACCTGAGCCAATATCAAGAGTTGGTCGCTCAATCAACTGAGCCACCCACGTGCCCCAGCAATCCCATTGTTCTTAATAAGAGATCTTGGGACCCTCCGATTAGTAACTTTGAAAAACTGTCCTTAGAAAGGATTCTTGCAAAGCATTAAGGACGTATCATTCTGTTGAGAATTACCTTTCTCTAACAGTCAGATTGAATGTTCTGTGACTGATTTCTTCTGGAGGGGGTTTAATATGGCAGGGAATAAGGTAGGGAGACTTGCTGTAGGAATGACATCTGAGTCTCCTTGAAGACTAATTGGAGTTGTCCAGATGTGGGTTGGACAAGTATGTGGCAGTTGATAGTGAGGAGCTGGTGATTCTAGAGAGAGGAATAGCAGGTACCAAGGCCAAGGGGCCTGGGCACAATGCATCAGGGGACACAGAGAAGGGCAGTGGGACTGGGGCAGCATTTGAAGATGAACCTGAGGAGTAGATGGGGCTCAGATCATGGCAGAGAGTAGAGTAGTGTAAAGTTTGGTAATAAATTTAGACTTTACCTGTGAGGACTTTGGTAGCTCAGCTTCTGCTTAGGCCTCATGGACAAAGGGTTTGCTAATAGCTAACCCAGTTTTCCTGGGCTCTGGAGTGTTCAGCATCCTTTGAAGTAAAGCAGGGCAGAGCAGGACATTCATAAGGGGGAGAATCTGAGAGCCAGCACAGTGTGGGGCCAGAGTCAAGCACAGACAGGTGGCAAAATGTGCATTGGGGGCTCTGTGAGTTAGAGCTGCCTGGTGTGGGGTGAGAGTGGGCCTCCAGGACTGACTTCCATCTGCTCCATCATGGCTGTTCAGCCCTTTTCTTTTCATAGCTCCCCCAGACACCTTGTCAAGAGAATCATTCATTCATGCCTTCAACAAATATTTGTTGAACACTCAGTGCCAGGCACAGTTCTATAAACTGGGATTACAGTAGTGCCTGATGGTAGCTACTGTAGCTCTTGTTGTGTGGGTAAGACAGACATAAACAAATATATGACCTATTATTAGGTAACAATACAAGTTCTGAAGAAAAATAAAGCAGATAAGGGAATAGAATGTGATGGAAGGGGGTGTTTGCAGAAAGAGTAGCCTGGAGAGACCACTCTCTGCAAAGGTGAGATTTGAATAAAAACCTGAATTAGGTGAAAGAGGGAACAATTCAAATATATGGGGGAAGCAGTTGGCACCAAGTTCCTAGGTGGAGCAAGTTTTGGATGCACAAGCAGTAGAATGAAGTCCAGACTGTCAGAGACTGAATAGCAGGAAGGGCTTTGAGAGGCTGCAGGGCCTTATAGGTATGAAGGAGGGTATGAAGTCTGGGGACAAAGTTTAGAACCTAGAACACTGAGGGGATGGCAGTTCGACTCTGTGCCTTCCTTCTTCTCCTTTAGCACATGGCCTCCTTTTGCTTCTAGATATTACATTTCTCAGGCTCCAGGACCCATAGGTATTCCTTGGGCAAATGGTCTTTGGGTCTTACCTTCTTCTTCTTTCATATCATTATTTCTTTTTCCTGCTTCAACTCTATTAGTAATGAAGGTGATATTTTGTTTTGCTCTCTCAATTTTTTCTTGTTCTTTTTTTCAAGTTGAAGTATAGTTGACACACAATGTCACATTATTTTCAGGTGTACAACATAGTAATTCAACTAGTCTATACATCATACTATGTTCACAAACGTAGTTACCATGGCATCATGCACTATTACAATACTATTGACTATATTCCTTTCTCTGTACCATTCATCCTTATGACTTATTCATTCCATAATTGGAAGCCTCTACTTCCCATGACCCTTCACCCATTTTGTCTATTCCCCCACCCTTCTTCCCTCTGGTAACTATCAGTTTGTTCTCTGTGTTTATGGATATGTTTCTATTTTTTTCCATATTTGTTCATTTATTTTTTATTCCACATATAAGTGAAATCATATAGTATTTATCTTTCTCTGTCTGACTTAATTTATGTAAGATAATGCCCTCTAGGTCCATTCATGTTGTCTCAAATGGCAAGATACCATTCTTTTTTATGGTTGAACAATATTCCATTGTATACCACATCTTCTTTATCCATCCTTGCATCTAGGCATGGACACTTGGGTTGCTTCTATAATTTGGCTATTGTAAATAATGCTGCAATAAACATAGGGGTGCACACAATTTTTCACATAGTGTTTTTGGTTTCTTTGGGTAAATACTCAGTAGTGGAATTGCTAGATCTTTTGGTATTTCTATTTTTAATTTTTTGAGGAGCTTCCATGATGTTTTCCACAGTATTTGGTCCAATTTACATCCCCACTAATAGCACATGAGGGTTATCTTTTCTGCACACTTCTCTTCAACATTTATTTCTTGCCTTTGATATTAGCCATTCTAACAAGTGTAAGGTGGTACCTCATTTGGTTTTAATTTGCATTTCCCTGATGATTAATGAGGCTGAACATCTCTTCATATGTCTATTGACCATCTATACACCTTCTTTGGAAAAATGTCTATTCAGGTTCTCTGCCCATTTTTAAATTGAATTATTTGTTGTTTGTTTTGATGTTGAGTTTTATAAATTCTTTATATATTTTGGATCTTTATATATTTTGGATCTTTATATATTTTGGATATAAGATCCAAAATATACTCATTTGTAAGTATATTCTTCATTCAGTAGATTGCCTTTTTGTTTTGTTGATGCTTTCCTTGACCATGCAAAAGCTTTTTATTTTGATGTAATACCAATAGTTTATTTTTGCTTTTGTTTCCTTTGCCTGAGAAGACGTATCTAGTAAAACATTGCTAAGGCTGATCTCAAAGATATTGTTTATTTTTTCTTCTATGAGTTTTATAATTTCAGGTCTCACATTTAGGTCTTTAATTCATTTTGAGTTTGTTTTCACCTGTGGTGTACGAAAGTGGTCCAGTTTAATTCTTTTGCATGCAGCTGACTAGTGTTCCCAGTACCATTTCTTGAACTGATTGTCTTTTCCTTATTGTATATTCTTGCCTCCTTTGTTGTAGATTAATTGATCATATAAGCACGGGTTTATTTCTGGGCTCTTTATTCTGCTCCATTGATCTACGTGTCTATTTTTTTGTGCCAGTACCACACTGTTTTGATTACTATAACTTTGTCTTCCTTATCATTATTAAAATGTACTTTCTTCCTCCTTTCAGGAACTAAGAGACCTGATGAATGAGTTTACACTAAGGTGTTAATTTGACGATTAAATGCTTATGTGTTGTATTAAACTCAATAGCACATAATATAAAACTTACTATAATAACCATTTTTAAGTGCATAGCTCAGTAGTATTAAGTAAATTCACACTGTTGTGCAAACATCAGTCCTATTCATCTTTAGAACTCTTTTCATCTTGCAAAACTGAAACTATACCCATGAAACAGTAACTCCCCATTTCCTCCTCCTCTCCTATCCCCTGGCAATCACCATCATACTTTCTGTGTCTATGATTTTGACTACTCTTAAGTACATTATATAGGTGGAGTCATACAGTATTTGTCTTTTTGTGACTGGCTCATTTTACTTAGCATAAAGTCCTCAAATTCATCTATGTTACAGTAACTGTCAGAGTTCCCTTTCTTTTTAAGGCTGAACAATATTCCATTTTATGTGTAGGTCACATTTTGCTTATTCATTCATTCGTTCATTGATGGACACTTGGGTTGCTTTTACATTTTCACTTTATGAATAATGTTTCTATGAATATGGATGTACAAATATGTCTTCAAGACCCTGCTCTCAATTCTTTTGAGTGTGTACTTAGAAGTGGAATAGCTGGATCATATGATAATCCTATTTTTAATTTTTTGAGGAAGTGCCATACTCTTTTCTCTTTTCCATAGTGACTACATCATTTTACATTCCCACTAACAGTGCACAAGGGTTCCAATTTCTTCACATCTTTGCCAACACTTTTTATTTTCATCTTCTTTCTTTCTTTTTAAAAACATATTAGCTCTCCTGGGGTGCCTGGGTGGCTCAGTTGGTTAAGCATACAACTCTTGATTTTGGCTCAAGTCATGATCTCACGGTTTATGAGCTTGAACCCTGCATTGGGCTCTGTGCTAGCAGTGTGGAGCTTGCTTGGGATTCTTTCTCTCCCTTCTGCCCCTCCCCCAATTTGTTCTCTCTTTCTCTCAAAATAAATAAATAAACTTTTAAATAAATAAAAAAATATTAGCCCTTCTAATGAATGCAAAGTAGTTTCTCATTGTAGTTTCAATTTCCATTTCATTAATAATTGGTTCTATTGGGTTTTGCTTCATACACTCTGCATATCTTTTATTAGATGAATATGCATTTGAAATTATGTCCTCTTTATGAATTGATCTTAATCATTATGAAAGTATCTTCTTTTTCCTGATATTATTTGCTTTTATTTCTATTTTGTCTTATATTAATATAGCTACTTTAGCTTTCCTTTCATTAGAATTAACATGGTATACCTTTTTTTATCCTTTTACTTTTTTTATGTTTAAAGTAAGTTTTGAATAGGGTGGCATATGGGTGTGCTTAAATCTAATACGACAATCTTTGATTTCTAATTGAGGTGTTTAGACCATTTATATTTAATGTAATTATTGATGCTATTGGGTTCAAACCTACCATCTTGCTATTTGTTTCTATATAGTTTATCTTTTCTTTGTTACCTTCATCCTTGTTTTAACATTTGGGGGAGGTAATACTTGAGTATGATTTCATTTTATACCCTTTGCTTTTTTTTTTTTTTTTGCCTATAACCTTTTGTGCTTTTATACAGTGGCTGCTTTAGAGTTTGTATTATACATATTTAATTTATCACAGTCTATCTTCAGGTAATATTATAGCACCTCACATATATTATAAGAATCTTATAAGAGAGCACTTCCATTCTTCCCCTTCTGGCCTTTGTGCTATTGCTATCATACATTTTATTTCTATGTATGTTATAAATATCACAAGACATTGTTTTTTTTAAACAGTCAATGATCTTTTTAAAAAATTTATTTACTTTATTTTAAAAATTTAAATGTTTATTTATTTTTGAGAGAGAGTGAGTGAGGGTGGGGGGAGGAGAGAGAGGGAGACACAGACCCTGAAGCAGACTCCAGGCTCTGAGCTGTCAGCACAGAGCCTGATGTGGGGCTTGAACCCATGGACTATGAGATCATGACCTCAGCCAAATGTTGGACACTTAGCCAACTGAGCCACCTGGGAGCCCCTTCAGTCAGTGATCTTTTAAGGACATTTAAAGAAAAAGAACAAAGTTCTTTTGTATTTACCCATTTTCAGAGCACTTCATTCTTGGCATGGATCCAAATTTCTATCTGATATCATTTTCCTGCCCAAAGAATATCCCTTTAACATTTCTTATAGTGTGGGCCTGAGGATGATGGAATCTTTCAGCTTTTGAAGTCTCAAAAAGTCTTTATGTTGCCTTTATTTTTAAAGATATTTTCCCTGGGTATAGAATTCTAAGTTGATAATTTTTCTTTTTTCTTTTCGGTACTTTAAAGATGTTGCTGTTCTGTCTTCTAGGCTGTGTTCTACTTATAAGTATTTATAAGTTGGCTGTCATTATTTTTTTTTGTTCTGTGTATAACATCTCTTTCCCTCTCTCTGACAGCTATTTTCTATTTATCAGTAGTTTTAAGCAATTTGATTATTATTACCTTGGTGTAGTTTTTCTGCCTCATATTCACTTTCTTCAGGGTTGGTTGAGGTTTTTGGACCTGAAAATTTATGGTTTTTATTATATGGAGAATTTCAGCCATCATTCCAATATTTCCTTAACTATTTTTCTGTTTCCCCTTTCTTTGGGTACTACAATCACATGTGTACTAGGACATCTGAAGTTGTCCCACAGCTCACTGATGCTCTGTTTAACTTTTTAAAAACTATTATTCAAGTATAATTAACACACAGTGTTATATTAGTTTCATGTGTACTGTATAATGGTACAATGGTTTCATACATTTCTCAGTGTTCACCAAGATAAGTGTACTCTTTGTCCCCCTCACTTACCTCCTCCACCTCCACCCACCTCCCCTCTGATAGCCACCAGTTTGTTCTCCATATGCAAGAATCTGGCTTTTGTTGTACTTTTTTCCCCTTTGTTTGTTCATTTGTTTTGTTTCTTAACTTCCACATATGAGTGAGATCATACGGTACTTGTCTTTCTCTGACTCTCTTATTCCACTCAGGATTATACCCTCTAGCTCCATCCATGTTGTTGCAAATGACAAGATTTCATTCTGTTTAACTTATTTTCAGTATTTTTTCTCTTTGTGTTTTATTTTGGATAGTTTTTATTGTCCTGTGTCAGGTTCACTAATATTTTCTTCTGTAATATCTAATCTGCTATTAATCTAATCCAGTGTATTTTTCATCACATATAATTTTTATGTCTAGAAGTTTAATTTGGGTCATTTTTCTATCTTTCATGTCTCTACTTATCAGGTTTAATTTTTCATCTAGTTTCTTGGACATATGAAATAGTTACAGTAACAATTTTAATGACATTGTCTACCAGTTCTGTCACCTGTGTCCTTTCTGGGCTGGTTTCACGTGATCAGTTTTTCTCCTCATTATAGGTAGTGTTTTCTCACTTCTTTGGCAAGTCTCTTAATTTTTGACTGAATACCAGACAGTATGTAATCCAGACCTTGAGACATTGTTGGGTGCTGAGTATTTTTTGATATATTGTACTTCTAGGCTTTGTTCTGGAATATGGTTAAATTACTTAAAGAGTTTAACCCTTTCAGGTCTTGCTTTTAAGTTTTGTTTGGGGGAATTAAAGCAGTCTTTAGTCTAGGGCTAACATCCACCACTAAGGGAAAAATAACCTCTTCTGCATATTCATGAATTATGAAGTTTTCCACTCTGGCTTGGGTGGACAAGAAGTATTCCTGCCCCTGTGTGAGAAACATAAATCAGTACCTCTGTCTTCTCAGTACTTTTTTCCCCTAGCATCAGGTAGTTTCCTCACATGCATGGTTTAACCCATCTCAGCTTAAGGCTTGAGGGGGATTCTGTCCAAATCACCAAGGCCCCTCCTCCCTTAGTCTTCTACCCTCCAGTATTTTGCCTTGTAAACCTTCACTACCCTGCTGTCTTCAGAGTCCTGACTCTGTCTCTTTCACTAACACAGATTTCTAGCAGGTTTCCTACTGCCTACTCTGTAGCTTGGATACTCACACTAGGTCATCATAGGATTCACTTTTTTTGTTTGCCACCTCAGGGATACAGTTTTTCATTGCCTGATGTTCAAAGGCTTAAAAACTGTTATTTCTTACGTTTTATCTGGCTTTTTAACTGATCATGGGCATTGCCTGGGAATGCTTTTAAAAATCCATATTCCTGGAATCTGTCATTGGCTAATTTCAGCCACCTTTCGAGGAGTGGTCAAATATATACTGGATGGTTCATATTGTTCTGTTTCTAGCTGGAATGCCAGTATTTTCAGTGCAAACTTGCATCAGAATCTCTGATTAAAGGAGTCAGTTATTTATGCTAAGGATCTGGGTGGAAATACATTTATTTGAAGTAAATGGGTTTTCTAGAACTAGATGGAAAGTGTCTGGGGGGGTCCACGGAAACAAGATGAGGATCTAGATGGTGTGTCTGTGGTCTTGACAAACAACTTGTGATTTTCTTTCTGACATGTGTGTCTGTAGCGCACTTTTCTTCAGCCATCAGCTTAATGGCCAGATGATGGGGCCTGAGGCTCTGTGAGGGTCAGCTCTGGGGTTTAGACCAGCTATGCTGTATGGGCTGAATCTGTCAGTCAGCTTCCCTGAGCCACAGTATCATTAGCTGCAATTCTGGCCTTGAACTACTTGGTGTGAAGAGATTGTTGGGAAAATGTCTAACAAATACGCTTGAATCTGTACTTGAATGCACTTATAGTCTGTACAGATGGAATTACGGGTGCTTAGTAAATTCATTCTGTATTTGCAAGATATATTCTTCTAGAAATCTCAGGAGACACTTCTTGACAAAGACATTTGGAGTACCATTGAACCTTCCAAGGAGTGTTGAGTATTATTAAGATCCTGATAATTATTTTTCTCAGTTTTGTCTTTCTTCCTGCCATCTCTCCACCCTTTCAAGGGGAATGAAAGGTCTCTGATTACACAGTGGGAAGAAGCCTCCTTCACTCCACTTTCATAATATATTTATGAAGGGCAACATTGACCCAATTGAAGTGTATAAGGATACTGTAACCAACACATCTTTATTGAGCCCCAGCTCTGTGCCAGGTATTAAAGGAGAAACAATAACACATCAGCTATGGTCACTGGCCCGGGGGAATTTACTTCTTGGTTGTAGAAGCAACACCTACAATTATGAGACCATTTGTCAACAAAATAAGACAAAATGTAACCAGTAGCTTCATCAACAGATGCCATATGAGTTCAGAATAGGAGTAGAAGAGACCAGGTGTCAGGGACTGGAAAAAATGACTGATTTTCCACGACGGCCTTGTTCCTAAAGATAGCAATTGCATAATACTCAGAAAGCTCCAAGGAAGGGGGGTAGAACAGAGCCTAGTGAGTGGACAGTATGGAGGGGGAGGACAAGAGTCAGGCAGGCAGAAGAACAGAATGCTAAGGGTAGCCAAAGCCACTGTGTCTAGTGCCAGAGCAGAGCCCAGAGAACATCCAAAAATAGCACAAGGGCATAGATTCAGATTGCCACAGATGGAAGTGTCACATACTCTTTCACTGCACATTAGAATTTCCTCCGGATATTTATACACTCAGCATCTTTCAATCATTATAGTAGGTTTGTGAAGGAAGCAGGACACATAACTATTGTCATTTGACAGAAAAGGAAACTGAGAGTAGGAAAGATTAAATTGTTTTTGCATAGTGACCCAAATAGGGCAAGAAAGAACCAAGACCAGAATCCACAGATGCACTATCTGTACAACTTCTGCCTGATACTCTTTGCCTCTATAGATGACTCAGCCTAGAGTGCGGACCCACAAACCATCTCATGTCCAACAGGGACAATTTGACCCAAATATGAGACTAAAGCTTAGTCCAACTCTGGGAGAGGTTAGGGTGTGAGGACATTGGCTATGTCTTTCTGCACATTTGCCTGTACAGGAAAGTGGAGAGAGAAGCCAAGTGCTTGGCGATCTCTTTCAAGTCAAAGGAGAGAAAAAGGCTCCTGTTGCCTTGGGGAGGGAAAAGGGAGGAAGTGGAGGGGAAGTCTGCTTTTTAAGCCCATTAAGGAGGAAGAGCCAGGAGCCAAGCATCCAATTAACCTGACATCTCTTGCAGCCAAAATATCTGAGGATATAAGAAGAGAATTTAATATGTGGAGGCTTGGGAGAAAAGTGACTAATAGCTGGAAAACAGCCCCAGTTTATTTAAAAAATAGGTCAGGCCCAACAAATCCAATAGATTCCTTCCCAGCAGTTACTGATCCAGGCGACAGAGGGAGTGCCGTGTGGGTGCAATGCCATTTTGATTTGAAGCAAGCACTGCTATTGTACCACAGACAGCCAGGGGCTGATGGGAAGCATGCAGACAGTGTGCACAGCTGCCGAGGACTGCCCTTTGAGTTGAGCCACATCATGACCCTGGCAATGCCAGCAAGGTAGGGACTGGTCCAAGGTCACCTAGACTGAAGGTGAGAGAGCTCACACCCAATTCCAGCCCTTTTGCTGTGGGAGCTAAGGCAGCCTTTCTTTCAGGTGTCCTTGGCCTGGCTCTGACATTGGGGATCACAGTGGCACAAAGAGTATGCCAGGCTGGCCTCTGGGGGCTGCATTAGGGGTCAGAGAGTAATGGAGAAGGCAAGTAACTGTCCTCAGCTCTGTCTGGACCAGGATTTCATAGGCATCACCGGGGGAACTTGTTAAATGTGCAGCTTGTTGTGTTTTATCCCCACAGGCTCTGAGGTCAGACCCAACAAATCCAATAGATTCCTTCCCAGCAGTTACTGATCCAGGAGACGGAGCAAAGCCATTTTGATGGCATGGGTCTGGGGTCGGGCCTGAGACCCATCCCAAGGTGGTTGATACATATTTTAACAGAGAAACACTGTCCTAAATCAGAGCCACCCAGATGGTTTCCTCAGAACATTAATTTCCAGAGATGTTTATAGATGTCTCAGAAAAAAAAAGATGTCACAAATAAATTTAGGAGCAAAAGACACCCTAACTCCCTCTTGGAGATTCACAATTCATTTTAGCAAATTAATGATTTAAAAGTACTGCAATTAAGAAATCTCTTTCAATTTTTCATATATACATATATTGAATCATTATGGTGTACCTTAAACTTACACATTATATGTCAATTATATCTCAGTAAAGCTGGAGAACAAAAAGAAAAAAAAATCTCTTTAGCTTGTTTGTCCAAACTTATTTGACCATGGAATCCCTTTTCTAGGAGTATCTATTCTGTGGAATACAATGTGGGAAAATGCAACTCTAGACCAGTGGAGCTCAAACTCTGTGATACATCAGAATCACATGGAGGCTTGTTGGAACAGATTGCTAAACCCTACCACAGAGATTATGATTCAGTGGTTTCTGGTAAGGGCTGAGAATTTGCATTTCTTACAAGTTCCCAGGAGATGCTGTTGCTAGTGGTCTGGGGACTAGACATTGAGAACCACTGCCCTAGACCCCTCTGTAAGTCCTGGCTCATTCAAGCGTCCTGCCAGGCCTCCTGGCAACGTTCCTCAGTACAAGGCATCCCCCCAGTGAGAGAATGGGGACTGAGAATAGTGGGTGACAGGACCCGAGGGAAGGCGAATCCAGAGAGAACAGTCTCAGAGGGAACTTGAATCTAAAGGAATAAAGCATGTGAAGATGGGCTCTACCAAGTTATAGTCAGGGACACTTTAAAACAGGAAGGTCCCAGTGGGTGACAGCAGCTGATACTCTGTGACGTGCATCAGTGCCTGACCTTGCCCCAGGGGGGTCTAGAGAAAGTATATGCCTTTAAAGAGAAAACTCTAGTGAGGGACATGAAGGTGACTGTTGACAAATATACAGACCAAGGCACCCTGGAGGGCCAGGAACAAGAAGACAACACTGTCTTGTAGGACCAGCAGCATCTAGATGTTTCTTCCCATCTCCCAGACTCACAAGTTTATGATTCCTAGGATGAGAAACCATGATCTGGGGCTATGTACTCTAGCATAGCACTTCCTTCTGGGGAGGCTCACTTTGACATTGCTTCGCTTCAGCCCAGATGATAGGGAACATGGGTAGATATGAGGGTGGAACCAGGATTGTTTTTGGCCAAAGGCAGACACGAGAGCTATACATTTTTGGTGTGATCTTTGGTATGAATAGGAGAGGTCCACATGCCCACCAGAGCCCTTTCTGGCCTTGCTGCTGCCGGACTTTCTACCATTAGAATGTTCTCCTTTCAGTTAAATCTCTGGTCCCTATCTAAAGGCAGACACAGTGCTAGAAGAGCTCACTCTAGGCGATTACCTCATAGTCTTGTGAGTAAACATCGGGATGGAGAAAGAGTGTGAGGGTCTGAGGGTGACCCTGGGATAGCAGCCAGATGTGAGCATGGGCTAAAAGAAGCTGGGAGGGAGACAAAGGCATCTGGGAAGAAGGATGTAGTGTGACCTGGCCAGGGAGTCACCCCACCTCCCACACCATCTTCTACCTACCCTGCAGTGACCCACCCTTTGCAGTCTGTCCACCACTCCCCCCCCCATCCCGCCCCCATGGGACTTCAGGCCAGGCAGGCTGCTGCTAAGGACAGACGACTCAGGTTAGAAAAAGCTCTCTTGACATTTGGAAACAGAGCAGGATTTGGCTCCTCCAGTGGAGCCTCTTGTTCTCAGGAAAATCGTTTTTACAGCTTGGGCTGGTGCCAGTAAGAGCCATTTATAGCCCAATGGGCTTGGGTTAGCTTCAGCTGCCTGGTGCAGAAAGTGCTGGTTTCTCTCTGCCCCCTGCTGTCTAGCTTCCCCCTCCATATTCCTTCACCTCCATTCTCCTTCCTTAAGACCTCTTTCTCTTACCCCCTCTTTACCCTTTTTCTATTTTCTTGGAGATTCCAGTTCTGGGTTTACCTGTGTGACCCTAGACATATTCCTTTGCTTATGTGGACTTCAGCTTCTCCTTCTCTAAAATAGAACTTACTATTGGCTGCCTTTTGAATTCAGTTACCTTGGAGAGGTACCTACCTATGCCTACCTTCACGGAACATTTTCTTCTTTTTAGTCATTGCCTTGTTGACCTTCTTTCTCTCCCCAGAACTGGGCGTGCTGTTTGGGCCAGCTTTGCCACCCATTTCTGAGGACAGAGCTCCTAGCAGTAGCTCAGTTAAGCTTGGTGTGACTGAACTGAGCTAACCACAGCATCGGTGTCAAAAGCATCAACTCTGGTGTCCAACAGATAATGGTTCATATCTTGGCTCTGTTACACCCCAGCCCTGGGCTCAGGCAATTGACTGAATTTTTTGAGTATCAGTTTCTTTGTAAATTTCAGTTATTCATTCAGTTATTATGAGGATTTTAAGATGTGGTATTTGTAAAGTGCTTAGCACACTGCCTGGTTCACACTGAGCCCTCAATCTATGTTAAGGATCATCATCATTATCATCACCTATCACTCACCCTTACTTTCAGATGGAAGTCGAGTTAGGTTAAGAAAAATAAAGGAAAAATAAAATCTCTCACTGAATCCCTACCCCTGCCTGTGGAAATCTTAGCCACCCTTTGAGGACCAGTTCAAATGCCACTTCTTCAGGAAACTATCCTTCTTTTAAAAAAAATTTTTTTTTAAATGTTTATTTTTGAGAGAGAGAGAGAGAGAGAGAGAGAGCACAAACGGGGCAGGGACAGAGCAAGAGGGGTACAGAAGTTCCAATGCAGGCTCCGCGTGCTGACAGCAGACAGCCTGATGCGGGGCTTGAACCCACAAACAGGGATATCATGACCTGAGCTGAAGTCAGACGCTTAAGTGACTGAGCCACCCAGGTGCACCAACTATCCTCCTTTTGATATACAGCTTTGGTGTTTCCTCCAGCTTTGGTGCTTCCACAACACTTTATCTTTTTTTTTTAAAGTTTATTTATTTTTTTTTGAGAGAGAGAGAGAGAGAGAGAGAAAGCACAAGTCAGGGAGGGGCAGAGAGAGAGGGAGAGAGAGAATCCCAAGCAGGTTCTGCACTGTCAGCACAGAGCCTGATGTGGGGCTCAAACTCATGAACCATGAGATCATGACAGGAGCCAAAGTGGGACATTTATCTGAGCCACCCAGGCACCCCAACCCTACATCTTATCTCAGCATTTAGTGGGGCCTGGACCCATTCATCCCAGTGGAATGGGGTGGACTAGGAAGATCATACTGGGGAGAAAAACTGCTGAAAACGCCCTAGGAAAGACCAGGCCTGGAGGCAGATCACAGTGTCTGAAGAGTCCCAATCAGCAGTTAGCACTAAGAGTACAAGGCAAAGTCACAAATCCTGATGGTGACAGGTGACTCTCAGCAGATTGGGAGAGCAGTTGGCATTAGGAAGCCTTCTGCAAAAGCAGTGCCCTGAGCCTAAGGCCCTTGGGAGGAGGTGGGAGAGCAAGGCAGGGCTTGCTGTATGCATTGCAGCACCAAACATCCCACTGCATCAAGGATAGAGACAGTGGTGCAGGAATGGTTACCAGCACCAGACATCAGGTCGGAGAAGGCAGGGCTGAAGCATAAGCCTCACACTGCAGGGCTAGAGGGGTTAAGATGTCTAGTGGGAAGGAACTTGGGCACAGGGAGAAAAATGGAGCTGTGACAGTCACAGCTGCAGAGAGACTGATATGCTGAGGCTGGGAGTCAGTCTGGCCACTGTCTCCTACTGTGATTCCCAACCCTAGTTTGCCCTCTCAGCCAGTATATACAAGATGATTTGAAGTTTGAAGGCTGCCTTCACCCAGAGCCTCTGGTTGGCCTATGGAGGAGTCAGGGCTTCTGACTTCCCAAATGAGCTCACCATGGTCCCCCAAGGCCCACCCCCTACATTACTCAATTCTTTCCAGGACACTGGAAGGTAGGCAGATGTGCCAAAGGCTGGGTTTTCTGAGCCCTTCCAAAGGACCTTTCTTTGTGGTGTAACCAACTTTAATAGCTTCCACAGACACACCTGGCTTCCTATGCTGGCTCCTATATGCCCATATGGGGACCTAGAGGGTTTGTATGCATCTCTGTTCTTTCACAAGACCTGCACAGTGCCTTGTTACAGCAGATGTTTGGTCAGTATTTATGGGATGTAAAACAACACCCCCATGTAGCTGAATGCCTAGAGATCATGGGCCACTGCTGTTTCCCACTCTTGGGACAGGGCACACCTATCAGATAATGGGATAGTGCAAGTCCCATATGCGAGGGGCTGAGCTAGGCTGACAGCCTTTGGGACTAGGGACTGGTCCGTGGTGACCTCTTTGTCTTCATTGTTTGACCTGTGGTTATCGAGGTAAATGGCCCCCCAAATCCATTCACCACCTTGCTTCATGAATGCAATGCATGGTGCATGGTAGACACTTTTTGTAGGTTGGCAGATGAGAAAAAGGTTTTAGGAATCTTGTAGAAAAGGAAACCTTGGAGTCAGAGCTAGGAGTGCAGAAGGATCTTATCCTGATCATGTATGATGCCTGTACCAGCTAGGATTTTTTCTCTTCTTAATACCTTTACATAAAGATTGGGGTCAGCTTCATGCATGGAGCTTTCTTCAGCTTTAGAAGTGACTGCACAGCTTCCTAGGCATGGTGTCCTTCTGGGTAAGTGAGGCTAGATAGAGGTCATCTTTGCTTTGGTACCATTGACTGGTCACTGGAGTGTAATACTTGGATCGCACATCCTCAGATGAGGGCCAGTCACAGAAGTAACTCCTCCCTAAGCCTCTCTCCCCAGGTCCCCTGGTGCCTCCAAGGTCCTCAGAGAAGGAGGCTTCCAGCTTCTCTCCCCGAACTAACCTCATTCCCCTCTACCACCTTCCCTGGGGGCTTTCTCAAGTGAACCCTTTAGCCTTTCTCTGAGCAGATGGTTTCCACCCAGAGTGTCAGCCTCAGCTTCTTTCCAGAGGTCTGGGATATTTTTTTTTTTTACCAATATTATTACATTTTGCTGTTTTCAAAATAGTACATGTCAATGGCATACATTTTTGAAAGTATAAACAAGTACAAGAAAGGAAAGAATTAACTGTTTGTAATCCAGCGCCCTGTCATAATTGCCGCCAATTCTGGTGCCTTCCTTGAATCTCCCCTCTTAACACACAGGCATGAATAAGTTTTAATTTTAAAAATGTGATCACACTATTCTTCTCCCACTTGTTCTTCTCAGCCCACGGTTTATCGTGATCACATTTCTCTTATTAACCACTCTTCCACAATATTATAAGCAGCTGTATAGCATTCTGTTGTGTGGATGTACCACAGTTTATGTAAGCAGTTTTGTTTTGTGGAACCTCTAGATTGACTCCTATTTTTGTGTTGTCTGCCATGATTCTTTCCTTAGGATGAATTCCAAAAAAAGTAATTACTGGGTTTAAGGATTTGTGGCTTTTAAAGACTTTTAATGCATTTTTATCAAACTGCCTTCCAAAAAAAAATCCTCTCTAGAACTGTATGAAAGTACCTATTTTTCTGCAGCCCTTAAAAATGCAGTGTTTTAATAGTTTCTGGAGGAGTCAAGCTTATTTGGTAATTAAAAGTTTTAACTTTTTGTTTTAATTTGAAGCTGCCTGATTTCTAGAGAGATTGAGGCAGAGAGAGGGAGACAGAATCCCAAGCAGGCTCTGTGCCATCAGCACAGAGTCCGATGCAGGGCTTGAACTCACGAATGTGGGATCATGACCTGAGCTGAAGTCAAAAGTTAGATGCTTAGCCGACGGATACACCCAGGTGCCCCTTCTTTTCTTTTTAAAAATTTTATTTGAGAGAGAGAGAGAGAGAGAGAGAGAATCCCAAGCAGACTTCAAACTCAGTGAAGAGTCTGATGTGGGGCTCGATTCCACAACCCTGGGATCATGACCTGAGCTGAAATCAGCCATTGGACACCCAACTGACTGAGCCACCCACGCACCCCTTGTGTTTATTTTCATTTGAATTGACTGGAAGATCCTTTGTCCAATGCTAAATGGAAGATGTTTGCCTTTCTCTTATAGGTTTATAAGAGCTCTCTGCATATTAAGGATATTCACTTTTGTCCATATATGTTAGACATGTACTTCTCAGCTTATCATTTGCCTTTCTATTTTACTTATATTTATTAACTGGAACTGCACTACTCTCTGCTTGCCTGACATCTTTTCTTAGATGACTCAATGATATTTCAAATTTCACAAATCCAAATGGAAACTCATTATCCCCCCCCATCCCACCTGCTCTTCCTGCTGACTTGCTTATTCCTGTTAATGTCGCCACCATTTTGCTAGTCACCCAGGCTTGAAATGTTGAAGCCATCTTGGGTTCCAACGTTTCTCTTTCCCCCATATCTCATCAGCTACCAACTCCTGTGGATTCTATTTCTGCAATTTCTCTGGCAGGCAGGCCCTCTAATACAACAGTGTTCAGGTTATCATTATTTCTTGACTGGACTTTGAAAATGGCCTCATAATATCATATGCCTCCCCAATCCCCAGATCCTTGATGTGACATTTCTCCTCCTTGCCCCGCCTGTACACTGCCACCACATTAATCTTCCTAAAGTAGAGCTCAAACATAGAACTCTCTGGTTACACACCACCAACAGCTCCCCATTGTCTTGTATTTAATTACAACCTCTTAGTCTGGCCTTAATTTCCTTTCAATGGAATCTCCCACTATTTTGGCCAAGTTGCTCCTCAAACAAGCATGCTGCTTTCCCACCCCTTTACATTTTTTTCAAGCTATCCCCTTCTCTCAGAATTCCCTCCCACCAGCTCCACCTACCAAAATCCATTCAGAAAGCACTCCACCTACCCCACTGCCTATCCCAAGCGCTTCTGATTTTTAAAATGGAAGTGAATTCTCTCTCTTTGAAACCCCTACGACAATTTGCTCAAGCTTCCCTTATAAAGCAAATCCTATTCTATCATCTAGTGGAGCCCTCAAAGGTCTTATATTCCTACCAGAAATCAGAGACCTTTGAGGGCACTCTTCTTATATGTCTGTTCTTCCACAGGACCTGCACAGTGCCTTGCTGCAGTCAATGCTCAGTAGGTATTTATGGAATGAAAAGCAACATCCCCAGGTAGCTGAATGCCTAGGGATTATGGGCCACTGCTGTTTCCCACCCCACTCCCAGCCTCCTGGGACAGGGTACACCTATCAGCTATGGGCAGAGTGCCAAGTCCCCTCTGCCAGAGGCTGAGCTACGCTGACAGTCTTTGGGACCAAGGACTGGGCCACAGTCACCTCTTTGTCCTCATGATCTGTAGTCATTGAGGTGAAAGGCCATCAGATCCACTCATTCCTTTGCTTCATGAATGCAACGCATGGTGCGTGGTAGACTGTAAATTGGCAGCTGGGAAAAGAAATCTCACAGACCTCATGGAAAAGGGAAACTTCAAATCAGAGTTGAATGGCAGCTAAGGGGTGCCGGAGGCTCCTGGGACCCTGACCATGCATGCTGCCTGGACCAGCTAGGACTTTTTCTCTCTTTAATATATTTAAATAGAGTCAAGATTGGGGTCAGCTTCATGCACAGAGCCTTCTTTAGCTTTAGAGGTGACTCTGCAGCCAGCACGGGAGTATGCAATTGACACAGTCTATTTTTAGCCTCCCAGAGACCGTGACCAACATCCCAAGCTGAGGGTGGGCACACCTGCTGCATTCTAATGAAGCAGCCCCGATTGCCTCTGCCAGCCAGCCGGGATCTCGGCGACCTCAAATCTGATGTTGCTAAACTGGGAAGTCTGCTTATTTCCCAGAGGCTGTAGCCTAGATACACCAGGAAAATGGGACCATTACACTCCCCTGAGCTCACTGCCTTCCAGCCCAGGGCACAGGGAAGTCTTGGGGCTGTATGAACAGCATAATGAAGAGATGGAATCCCTTGGGTTTCTTGATCTTGCTCTGTCCTAGGGTCTCCCTATTTCCCTTGATGGGAAGAAGATTAGTAAGTCTGAGCTGATTCAGCTCACAAATGAGAAAATTGAGGCACAAAGCAGGGAAGTGTTTATGTAATCTGAATAATAATTATAATGGTAACAATAATAATAATAACAACAACAATAGAGCTTACTATTGCAAGGCAGTGTTCTAATGCTTCATGTACATGAACTCACTCAAACTTCTTGACCACTCTCTCAGATGGGTTTTGTCATGATCTCTATTTTATGGAGGAGGAGACTGAGGCCCAGTGATGACAAATGACTTCTAAAGGTCATTTGTCACCCACCAAACAGCAGGGCTGTGTTTCAAAGCCAGGCAGTGAGGCCCCAGGATTTACCGTGACACCTGCCTCTCAAAATCTATTTTTAATTTTACTAGAGGCAGGATTGGGATCCAGGAGTCCCAGAAGACCAACTACTGGATAGTACTCCTTCTCTATTTTTAATTTTTATTTATTTTTAAATTAAATAAAGTTATTTTATTTTTGAGAGAGACGGCAGCGGGGGGGAGGGGCAGAGAGAGGGAGACACAGAATCCCAAGAAGCTAACAGCTGCTAACAGCATGGAGCCTGATATGGGGCTCGAACCCAAGACACTGTGAGATCATGACCTGAGCCGAAATCAAGAGTCGGACGTTCAACCGACTGAGCCACCCAGGTACCCCACTATTTTTTAAACTTCTGTCCTGCTTTGAAACCTTTGCTGTGCTGCTCACACACCTGGATTCCTACACTCCAGGGAGAGAAGGTTCTTCTCCTGGGATGACTACCCATCTGCAGTCAAGCTGAAATTTTGGGCCCCAAAGCTCCCTGAACTTCTTCTCTTTCTCCCCTTAGCCTATAGAGGAAGAGGGCCTGGCTGGTGATTGGCAGCTGCAATGGGGTATAGAGCCAGGCTGCATGGTGGGGCTGGGAACCCAGAAAGAACAGTGATTGGTTGTGTGCAGGCAAGAGGCCACCATCAGTGTGGGTATTCAAGCTCAGAGTAAACTTCTGCCAAAGTTCAGAATAAAGTTTACAGAAGCCAGGAGGGAAGACAAGAGGTGTGAGACCCCAGAACCTAAGATACCTGCCTCTGTTGGTGGGGAGGGAGGGCAAGTGCTGCCTGCTGGGGGAGAAGCCCAGAGACTCATCTAAGCATGCAGGTGGGACTCAGTTTAACAAACACCTATTATGTGCTAAGCCTTTTTATAAGCCCTTCACAAATACAACTATTTAATCCTCAGGATGATTCTAGGAGATGGGGATCATTTTATTTCTCTTTGAGAGATGGGGAAACCAAGCCACTGAGAGGTTAATAATTTTGCCTAAGATTGCATAGCTCAGAAGTGGCAGAGCTGGATTCAAGTTTCAGCAGACTGGCTCTGGAATCTACACTGCAGCCACCATGCTATGTGACGCTATACATCTTGCCCTTTAGTGAGTGTTCGCTATTCGCCTATTGTTGTCCTCATTTAGCAGATATGAAAACTAAGATCTGGGTCGGCTCAGGTCGCCTATTAAGAGATGGAATTAGGTTAAATGGACGTCTTTTTTTGGCTCCTCAGTAGCATGGCACCTCTCCATAAATCATGGCCCTCAGTGGGCCTTCCAGAAGGGTCCATTCGTCCCTTAGGAGTGGCTGCTGTGGCAGACTGGAACCCCTGGGCTCAGAGAGGGGAGGGAAGCAGGGGTGACATCTCAGAGGGCAAGAGCTGGTCTCCACTGCTGATGCCAGACCCTTTATTTTCCCCCTCAGGTGAGCAGTGCCCCCCCGCAGCCCCCTCAGCCCGTCGCCCCACCCAAGCCTGTGCAATGCGTCCATCATGTCTCCACGCAACCCAGCTGCCCAGGACGGGGCAAGATGTCCAAGCTGCTGAACCCAGAGGAGATGACCTCGAGAGATTATTACTTCGACTCCTACGCTCACTTTGGGATCCACGAGGTAAACCGTGAGGAGCTGGTGGCAGAACAGGGCAGCTCAGCCCTGCTGTTTCTTCATTGTCCTCTGAGGCAGCCTAATGTGTTCATCTGTCTACTGTCTTAAAGTGGGTTTTCCTAGTGGCTCAAGGCCCCTGGCCCTCCTTCCCTCCTGTGAGCCTCTCTGGGAGAGGGTCAGGGCCAGGCCCAGAGCAGGTGAGTAGCTGAAAGCATGTGTCTGTGTGTTTCTCAGCCAGAGAGCAAGGGGTGCTTAGGGTTTCTTTGTTTTATGGTCCAGCGCCTGTGTCTCTTCTTGACCCTAAGCTCAGGTGATCCAGGCGGACCGATGTCCTTGTTGTAAGTCCTGGCTCTGCAGGAGATGCTCTGCAGCTCGAGTCCTAGAGGCTGAGAGGACCTCCTGGAGACCATGACATCAGTCTTTAGGCAGGCCTGAACATGAACCCTTAGGCCCTAGACCAATGAGCACCCCCAGGGGAAGAAATGCAGGAAGCTTCCTTGAAGACCTGGCCCAGGTCTGTTACCCTGATTGATTCTCAGGAAATTCTTGTGTCTAAATGCTTGCTTATACCACAACAGGGAAGATTTATGTTAGCTGTAGAACAGAGCAGAGCTTCCTAACCAGAAACTTCCTGGCTGGGGTTGGGCCCCTGCCCCCATCACCTCCAGCATTTTCCTAAGCCAGTCAGGTTGCAGAGTGCTTACTCATTAACTGGGTGTTTATTCAGTGCCAGGCATTGTTCTAAGCACATTATACGTATCATTTCATTTAGTCCTCCTAAGAACCCTATGAAGAAAATATTTCTATTATCCCCTTACAGTATGAAGAAATAGTGAAAAAGGAATGAAGCCTTGCTTCCTTTGTAAATGCATTTTCAAATAAGTCTCAAAGTTTCTGTTTCAATCAGATGCTTCTGTAAGCCCTCCCTATATCAAAATGTCATTGCGAGACGAGTGTTTAAAAATAATAGCCAGCACTTTTTTCTTTTTTTTTTTTTTTGAGTGCTTACAACATGCTGGGTGTTGTTCTGAGATTTTACATTATTGGCTCATTTATTCCTCAGGTCAGCCCTATGAAGTTGGTATTATTATTTGCCCCCAAATTATTTGTAATTATTTGTTTTTTAATAAGCAAAATCTTTATTATTTAGTATTTACCCCTTTTGTTTATGTTTTAACATCATATATTCCTTTAAAAAAAAAGCACATTGTTCTATATGCCACCCAGCCATCTACTTATAGAAGTAATACAAGTTCATTATAATGAACTTGAGGAATACAAGAAGATTATTAGTCCCCAGTTTATACATGAGGATGTGAGACCTTAAGAATCCAGATCAACTTACATTCCTGACTTCATTTGCTTACAAGGTCACAAGCTAATAAATGGGAGAGCTAGAAATGAAACCTTCACATTTGGGGCCCAGGGCCTTCATTCAGAACTTCCATGCCATACAGACTTTAAAACAGGTCTTTCGTTCTTCCTGGAAATTTTGATTTTTTTCCTGCTGGTTCCTTTGCAATTCCATGTGGAGATAGAGAGTGAAGGAAGTGTTCCTCAGTGAAACCTAGACTCAGGGACCTGGCCCATTCACCCGAGAGAGACTCAGGGTTTGGTCTCCCAGGAACTGCTGTCCACATAAAAGTGTTAGGCCTGGGGCCTGCAGGGGAGGAAGACTGGGTCCTGTGTGTGTTCTGGGAGTCCTGGCCCAGAAAGGCCTGGGCCAGCTGAGCCTGCCATTCTTGGTGGCTAAGATGTCATCTTTGGGCAGATAAGTGAGCTGCTGTACATTCCCTGATCCTGTTCTCCATGCTGGTGGGGGTTGGGGTGAGGTGGTGCACTGAGCCCTGTCCTAGGCCTGTGAGAAGTTTTGGGAGGCAGAAAGGGGGCATCTTCAAGAGTTCATCCTGTCCCTAATTCATGTGACAAATTCTAACAGGCGTGTGGCTCTGGATACCTATTTCAAGGCAGATTCCTAGGAAGAGATGCTAGTTCCCCAAAATGCCTCCCCTTGGGCTTGCCTGGAACTCCCCCCCACCCCATGAGAAACCAGCTAATTATGACATGTACCTGGTGCCTGTCCTTCCCCATCTTCAGGAGCCATTCCTCCAATGGAGCCTCCTGTGACTGACTTCTGGGACACCTCCATCTGAATGGCTGCATTCTTGCTGGGCCACAACTTTGGCTCCTAGGATGTGCTCTCCTGTGCTATGATTAATCTCTGTAATTCCTTCAGGAATTGCTTCCCCTGCCTCTAACCCAGGGCTTGATGCACTGTCTGATTTTGCTAATCTGATCACTCAGGTGATGTCTGGTTAGCACATCAATGGGCATACCAGAAAGTATGATATCCAGCAGGAGAAGACACCAAGGGTCATCGAATAAATACTATACCAGCTTTCCTTAATTTCATGTATTGATAGAAAAACCTAGTACATGAAACATTGGTAGAAAATTAGTACATGAACATATATAAGCATTGTCCAGATTGAGTTAATAAACATGGAGTAAATGACCTTCAGGTCATATATAACATTTCTTTCCTTAGTAACCTGACCTGGAATAGTTTTAGCAACACTTTGCATCTGGAAGTACTTCTGATGCTTAGCTCAACTGACACTACTAGATTAAATCCCTCCTACTGCTGCCATAGGCCATCTCTAGATCTGGCTTCTGGGGAAATGCAGAGGTCTTCAGTGTCAGGGTGGCTACCTAGGCTTCCTTCAACCTTGAGGCTTCCCTCCACCCTATTTGGTCTCCAAGATCATCTGGTATAAAAAAAAAAGTAGGGGGGGCATGTGGACGGACTCTTAACATTGTTCTTTGCAGAGACAGGGCCTGCTTGTTTCTCATTATCAAGCACCAGGGATCTCCGTTCTGTGCCAGACAGCTCGCGGTGATGCCTTTGCCTCCTCAGTCTGGACAAGACCCATACCTCACCATCCGGAGCCGAGCTGGCCGTTTGGCAGTCTTCTCCCATCATTAACAAGATGCTCACAGGGGCGGGCAGCAGCACCGCCAGCTTGCTGATTAATAGTGATCAGTGAGTGTTCAGGAAACATGGTGTGGGATGGATTGGGTTTGATTAGTCTGTGAATATGAACAAGAGGTGTCAAGTTTGGGAGAGGGCACTGCTTGGGGCTGGAGAGCACAGCAAGAGGTGATTCTGGATATTTCTATACTTCCATTCCATGGCCCCATCCAGCGATGACTCTGTACTCAGCCTCCAGAAGGAAGACTGTGGCATTCTGTCACAGGGTGTCTCTGAGAGGAATGGAATCTTGAACAGGAGAGGAAGTGACAAATGTGTGCCTACTGAGGCTTCTGTTCAGACGGGAGGAGGCCAGGACCATGACCTCCCAAATCTCAGCTCTGAATTCCCAGCATCTTTGGCAGTTGGTCCTGGGCTTGGTTTCTCAGCAGCCAGAAGACTCCCTGCCAGTGGGGCTGTGTTCCCAACCCCCAGCTCTGGATGCCCATCCCACTCCTGGCCAGCTCTCTTCTTTTGACAATCTTGCTGCAGGTTCTTTTGAAATAGATTCTTCAGGGCCTCATTTCCCAGCAATTAGTCAATGTGCTGTCATGTGTTTAATAGGCAGGAAACTGGGAGACAAAGGCATCCACAGCTGGGGGCTGGGAATTGTTTTCAACAAAGAGTGACATGCTCTTGTCTGAAATGTCTGGAGACTTCTTTGGGCTATTCTCTCCTAGGGATGATTAAAGCAGGGGTGGAGAAAAGGGAGAGAGTTTCCCTTTTGATGGGTCAATCAGGGGAAGCCTTGCTAAGTCACAACTCGTCTCCCAGGACTTGTACCTTTGGACCTAACTCCTGTGGTCTGGAGCCTTAGAGGGAAGAAGGGGTCAAAGAAGTGATGGAAGGCATTGAATCAAAGGTGGGATGCTGGGAACCTCTTCTTTAGCAACAACAGAATCTGCCGAAGTACTGGACCAATCTAATTCCAGCAGGGCAAGCACTAAGGACTTCCAGCTATGGCCATGATGACAAACCTCCAAAAACTTTGCCATTATTTTGCTTCCAATCCTCAACTACTGCTCACCCTCAACTGTTTCCTTGCATGGATAAAAATGGTGACAGCTGTCACAAACAGCCAGAACTAACACTTTTGTAACACTTACTACATTTATTTAATCATCACAACAACCCAATGAAGTAGGTACTGTTATCATTCCACCTTCAGCAGGGGAAATTGAGACAGGCTAAATGATGTTCTGGGTTAGGGAGCTCAAAAGCATGGGAGCTATGAGTTGAAGAAATAGATGTGAATCAATTTCTAAGACTGATGAAAACAACAACGAACCAGCAACCCTCGGTATTGATTTTCCCAAGCAATAAAACCACATCTGGAACAGCTACTGCAATTGGAATCTCCAGCTGATGATGTTTATGATAATCTACAGTCACTCTCCAAGATCTGCCTCTGTCTTCTGCACAGGCAAACAGGTCACTTAATTGGGATGTGGGTCTCCTGGAATTGGTGTCCTGAACTAATGGGTCTCATGGAATTAGTGTCAGTTCAGAGCCAGGGTCCAATGATCCTCCAAAATTTGTTTATTTTCCTTTCTCCAATGCAGTCACACTGTACTGTGGTAATGGCTGCAGATCCTCTTGGTGAAGACTTGAAGAAAGATTAACAATATCCATTTTTGGCAATGTAACAAGGGTTTTCTTCATGGAACGTGGCCTTTCCTTCATTCAAGGGGTTCTGGTTCTGTTAACTGGCTCAAGTCTGGGAATCAATTGAGGGGCATGACTCTAGATTTTGGCAATTCAAAACAGACCTCTGTTCACTGGACCTATAATTTTTCTGCTTACACAGATCAAGTAAGAATTCAGTATGCTTCCCATTTATTTATTTTCTAGAGACACTATGATCTCTTTTCTAGAGACCTATGGCCAACACCACATATCTCTGAAATCAGACTGTTATGAATACTGCTTTGGCTCCAACCCCTTTGCTGTAACCACACCCACATAGTATATGAAGTTAAGTGCTGTGGTTTGACCCGAGCCTCCCCAGAATCCCAGGTTGATATTATTCTTGTTGCATTTAGGGATTTAAGTTTGATGGTAGCAGTTCCCATTGTAATTTATGACCTATAGGAAAGAGAAATCACAGAGGTCTTTAAGGTTGCTGGACTCCCTTTACAAACTTATTTTTCATAGCTGTGATGAAAGGTCTGTTCTTTGGCTTTGGTGAGTAGGCCTCACATGACAAATACAGTCTAACATTCCAATCTTCTAAGCCTTTGGATACCTTCCTCTTCAACATATCAACGAAGTTCAGCATTTCAAATTTCATTTAGAGAAGGGTAACCTTAGGTCCGTGTTTCAACTACCCAACTAAATCAACTGTTAGAGACATTCTAAGCCCCTCAAGCTAAAACAGTGAATACACAATTTCTGCTTAATGATCCTGTATCGATAAACTTGGCCCCATCCAACTTTATCCCTCCATGTTGATCCCACAGCCTTCATACACATCCCCATACATATTCCCCAGGATTCAATCTATATAAATGGGAAATATAATGTAGCTCTTTTGGTGTATATCATACCTCCTCATGAGTCACATTTTATACCTCACGCTTTGGGGTTTGCTTAGAGTTGAATCTTGTTATATGGTTAGCAGCAAAGAGGGCAGGGGTAGGTCCTGAGGAGAATCAGTAGTACCTTGTAAGCAACTACCTCAAGGTAGGCCAATATGGTTCTTCAGGGAAAGGAAAACTAAATCCCTCAGACAGGGTTGGAAGATACTTCTATTGGCAAAGAAGATTCTGTAATTTAGGAACTTCAGGCCCCGCTTTCATCATATGTTGTCTATGTGTTCCAATTCCAATTTTCAAGATCCTGTTCCTTCCCAACAGATGCCTCACTTTAACAAAAGAGGCCTTGCAAAGATGGGAATGCAATTTGTGTTGTAATCAGGTACTTGCAGGATTAGACTTTGGATTTAGGTTTTAGAAATCTTGGCTCTGGCAGGGGGCCTGGATGGCTCAGTTGGTTGAGCATCTGACTCTGATTCTCAGTTCAAATCTTGATCTCAGGGTCTTGAGTTTGAGCCCCATGTTGGGCTCCATGCTGGGCATGGAGCCTACTTAAAAAAAAAAAAGAAGAAGAAATCTTGATCCTGAACCTACATGAAATGTTTTTGTTTGTGTGTTTGTTTTTCCCAGAGAGGTCATAGAACCTTTCAGGTGCTATACTCAGACCCTGAGCTGTGAATTTAAACCTCTGAGGTCATTTTCTTTCTCCCAGTTTTTTAGAACAGTTAGTAACAACCAACCAACTAACTCACCCATTATACTTCTCATGTTAACTAAAATGTTCTAAGGAAGCAAATACTTGGTCAACCAGAATCTGGTTTCCATAGGTACTTTATTAGAGATATGTAAGTAAAATTTAAGTAACTCCTTTGCCATTTCATGTTATTGATGACAAGTGCCCTCCTTATCAATGGCAATAGGGTCATTAGTGCCTCTCTAACAGTTTCCAGAAAACTCAAAACCTATTCAGAGCACACATCCTTATATTCAGGAGATATTCTTGGTACCATATTCTGTATCAGTCAGAGTTCAACTATGGAAGTAGATCCAGTAGGAGATTATATATATATATATATATATATATATATATATATATCTGTATACATATATGTACATATACGTATGGCTCATGTAATTGTGTAAGGCTATTGTCTCCATGTCTGATATGATGCTTGAGCTTGAAGTCCATAGGGCAGCTAGTCAGAAAGGAATATGAATGTAAAATAGGGGGAAATCAGGAGTAGCTAGAACCAATATTCACAAGCTTGAACCCTATGAGGACAGACCAAAAGACATGTCCATTCTATTGCCTTTGACTTCTGTGGTGGGCATATCCTACCGAGGCTGGGCATTTTATCATGAAGCTAAACACACACACCTGTCCCAGGAGACAAAGAAACTGAAGAAGGCCCAGCTTCTGCTTCATGCCAACAAAGCGAGTCAACACATCATCATTGACAAGTGTGCACTACAAAATGATTTCTGCCCCCTTCTACCTTCCAAATCTCATAAGAATCTTCTTTGGGACTCACTTTAGCTGGTGACATAGTAGAAAGAGAATTATGGAAATTCAGAGTAGCCTGGCCAAGGTGACACATTACAAAATTGTCATATACGTGTGCACAGAGCATTAAAAGCATCAGGCAAAATCTATAGGACTAGAGGGAGAAAAATACAAATCCCTAACCATGGTTAAAGATTTTTCTAAACACTTCTCTCTTGATAATTGATAGAACAAATAACCACACACAAAATTAGTAAGATGTAGAAATCTGAACAATTCAATCAAATAACTTGACCTACTTGGCTTTTGTAGATCATTGCATTCTCAAGGTAAAGAATACACACTTCTTTTAAATATACATTGAAACATTCACTAAGATAGATCCTATGCCAGGCAATAAACAAATCTTAACACATTACAAAAGATTGAAATCATGTAGAGTATGTTATTTTGATCATAATGAAATTGGAAACCAAAAACAATAAATTATCTAGAAAATCTCTAAATATTTGGAAATTAAGCAGCACTGAAAATAGGACCAGAGAAGAAATAACAAGAGAAATTAAGAAATAATTAAACTGGGGGCTTAGTGGTTTAAGTGTCCAACTTCAGCTCAGGTTATGATCTCATGGTTCGTGAGTTCAAGCCCTGCATCGGGCTCTGTGCTGACAGCTCAGAACCTGGAGCCTGTTTCAGATTCTGTGTCTCCCTTTCCCTCTGCCTCTCCCCCTCTCATGCTCTGTCTCTTTCTCAAAAATAAATAAACCTTATAAAAAATTTAAAAAAGAAAATAATGAAACTGAATGATAATGAAAATACAATGCCATGGACTGAATGTGTCCCTCAGTATTCATATGTTGAAATCTTAATCCCCAAGATATTGGTATTAGGAGGTAGGGCCTTTAGGAGGTAAGTAGGTCATGAAAGCGAAAGTGGAGCCCTCATGAATGGGATTAGTGTCCCTATAAGAGGAGACACGACACAAGAGTCCCAATAAGTTAAAGAAGAAGGCAGAAGAGTAAGGTCAGAGTTAGAGAATGAGATATGATGACAATGGAGGCAGAGGTTACACTGATGCAGTTGCTGGCTCTGAAGGTGCAAGGAACCATGAACCAAGGAATGCAGAGAGCTTCTAGAAGCTATGAAAGGCAAGGGGATGGATTCTTTCCTAGATCTTCCAGAAGGAACACAGCCCTGCCAGTACCTGACAAGTCCATGAGACCTGTATGAAACTTCTGACCTCCAGACTGTGTGATAACAAATCTGTGTTGTTTTAAATCACTAAGTTTTTGGTAATTTGTTACAGCAGCAATAGAAAACTAATACAGTCTCCTAAAAGTTCTGCTAAGGTTATTTTTTTGTTTGTCTGTTTTTTCCTCCATATTTAAATATTTAATCTTTAAGTAATGTTTTAAATCCTGTGAGGTTATGGTCCAGCCTTATTGTCTTACAGATAGTTAGGCACTGCAGCATCATTTGTTAGATGATCTATCCTTCTCTCACCAAAATAAATTTACAAAGTATTCTTTGAAAAATACAAAGATATAGGAGGGCTTGCTTTTTCACTCTGCTCTCCACCATGTGAGGACACAAGGTAAAGATGGTCATCTGCAAACCATGAAGCAGGTCCTCACCAGACAATGGATCTGCTGCCTCCTTGACCTTGGACTTACTAGTCTCCAGAACTGTGAGAAATAAATGTTTGTTTTCTAAGCCACCCAGTCTATGGTATTTTGTTATAGCTAGAAACAGACACATGAAAATTTGTGGAATGTAATTAAAGCAAAACCTAGAGGGAAATTTATAACTTTAAATGCTTTCATTAGACAAAAATAAAGTGCAAAATCAATGGTCAAATCTTCCACTTTATGAAGCAGAGAAAACAAATAAAACCCAAGTAAGTTGAAAAAAAGCAAATAATAAAGATGAAAGCAGAAATCAGTGAGGTAGAAATAAAGCAATACAGGAAATCAACAAAGCTAAAAGTTAGTTTTTGAGAAGACTAATTAAGTCAACAAGCTCTATTTAGACTAATCAAGAAAAAGATGAAATACAAATTATAATATAAATGAAGAAAAGGACATCATTATAGATCATATAGACACTCGACTGGTAATTTGAGAATATTATGACAATGTTATGCCCATAAATTTGATATCTTAGTTGAAATGGATACATTCATTAGAAAAACACTTTGTCAAAACTGATCTAAGAATGCATGGAAAACTAAAACTGTCCTGCATCTATTAAAAAATTGAATCTTCTGGGAAGCCTGGGTGGCTCAGTCAGTTAAGTGTCTGACTCTTGATTTTCGCTCAGGTCATGATCTTGCAGTTCATGTGATTGAGCCCCACATTGGACTACTCTGCACTGAGCTTGGAGCCTACTTGGGATTCTCTCTCTCTCTCTCTCTCTCTCTCTCTGTCTCTCCCCCTTTCTCCCTCTCTCTCTCCCTCTCTCTGTCCCTCCCCCACACATATGCTTGTGCTCTCTCTCTCTCTCTCAAAAATAAATAAACATTAAAAAAAATGGGATCTTCCTACAAAAATGGCTCTAGGCTCAGATGGTTTTACTAGTGAATTATATGTCAAATATTTAAAGAAGAAAAATACCAATCTCACACAAGCTTTTTCAGAAAATACGTGAGGAGAGGACACTTTCTAACTTGTGTCATAAGCTCAGTCAGCATTCCTGATTACCAGAGAAGGTAAGAGAAAATTACAGATTAACATGTCTCATAAATATAATAGAAAAATCTGCAACAGAATATTAGTGAATAAAACCTAGCAATATTTAAAACCGATAATACATTATGACAAGATGTTGGTTCAACATTTGAAGACAATCTATGGAGGTCAATGCATTATCTGAATGAAGGAGAAAGGTCACATATCATTTTAATAAATGTAGAAAAAGCACGTGACAAAATTCAGTGCCAATCATGATAAAAGCTCTTAGCAAATTATAAATAGAACTTCTTCATCTGAAAAAAGACACTCATAGAAAGCTGACAGCTGACATTATACTCAGTGGTGACATTTATATATTATTGGAACAAAGATGCCGGCCTTCTATTTTATTGAATGTTTTACTTCATGGCAGTCTTTGCCAGTGCAGTAAAATAAGTAAAAAAAAAAAAAAAAAAAAAAAAAAGACATATAGATAGGAAAAAAAGTAAAATTGTCTTCATTCAAAAGTGACAAGATTTTTTTACATGGGAAAACAAAGGAATCTATGGAAAATCACACTAGAATTAGTATATGAAGGGAGCAAGTCTGCAAAATGCAAGGTCATATGTAGAGTGACATAAAACAATCAGAAAATAAAATTTTAGAAAATCATATACAGTACCATAAAATAAAAATAGTTGAGAATAAATTTAATGAAAGAAATACAAGACTTCTAAAATCTGTAAAACATTGCAGAGAGAAATTAAAGAAGACCTAAATAAATGGAAGGCTGTATCAGTGTTCTTGGATTGTAAAACTCAATATTGCTAAGATATCAATTCTCTCCAAATTCATCTATAGATTCAATGCAATTCCAATCAACTCCAGGAGGCTGTGCTGTGTGAATTAATAAGCAGATTCTAAAATGTATATGGAAATGCATAAGATCTAAAAAAAAAAAAAAACAGAATAACCTTGTAAAATAACTAGGGCTCACACTACTTTATTTCTTTTTTTTTTAATTAAACATTTTTTTAAGGTTTATTTTTGAGAGAGAGAGACAGAGTGTGAGCGAGGGAGGGGCAGAGAGAGAGGGAGACACAGAATCCGAAGCAGGGTCCAGGTTCTGAGCTGTCAGCACAGAGCCCAACATGGGACTCAAACTCATGAACCATGGGATCATGACCTGAGCTGAAGTAGGACACTTAACCGACTGAGCCACCAGGTGCCCCACTACTTAATTTCAAAGTTAATATTAAGTTACAGAAATTGAGTTAGTTTTGAAATGGCTTATTAATGGAACAGATTAGAGAATGCACCAATATATAGTTAATTAAACTTTGACAAAGTTGGCAAGGTAATTCAATGGTGGAAATGATAGTCTATTCTATAAATGGTGCTTGCACCATCTATGTTGTGTAAAAAATGAACTCACACCCCTAATTTACACCACATAAAAAATTAATTTGACATGAATCATAGACCTAAAGGTAAAAGCCATAACTATAAAACTTCTGGAGGAAAACATAGGAGAATATTTTTGTGACCTTGGGATAGACAAAGATTAGACAAGACACAAATAATTCTAATCATTAAAAATTTAAAAAACACCTAAAACCTTAAAAATGTTTTAAAAAATAAAGAGGAGCACCTGGGTGGGTTTGTGGGTTCGAGCCCCGCGTCAGGCTCTGTGCTGATAGCTCAGAGCCTGGAGCCTGTTTTGGATTTTGTGTCTCCCTCTCTCTCTGCCCCTCCCCTGTTCACGCTCTGTCTCTGTCTCTCTCAAAAATAAATAAACATTAAAAAAATAAAAACAAAGCAACCTAAAAAGTTGGCTGTTGTCAAAACTAAAAACTGCTTTTCAAAGACAACATTAAGAAAACAAAAAACCCATCACAGATTGGAAGAAGATATTAACAACATGTATATCTGAAAAAAGATTTGTTTCCAGAATTATATAAATTCCTACAATTCAATAAGGAAAAGACAAATAGCTCTAGAAAAAAAAGTGGACAAAAGACTCAAATAGACACATCATAGAAGATCTATATGAATAGCCAATAAGCATATGAAAATTTACCTACATCAATAGGTATCAGGGAAATGCAATTAAAACTACAATGAGATACCAGTTCATATCTACAAGAATGAATACAATTTCAAAAAGGGATAATGCTAAGTTATTGGCATATAGAACAGCTCGAGTGCTCATACATTGTTGGTGGGATCATGAACCGGAGCAACTATTTTGGAAAGCTGTTTGGCACTTTCTTATGAAATTAAACACCTACTAGTAAGCCCACTTCTAGGTATTTACTGAAGGAAAATGAATATATATCCTCAAAAATACTTATACAAGAATGTTTGTATCAGCCTTATTTGCAACTGTCCAAATAGTCATCAACAAATGAATGGATGTCCGTATAATGGAATGCTAGTCAATAACAAGAACAAGAAAAAAGAAACAAACCTTGGATATGTGCACTAAAGTCAATGAATATCAAAAACCTTATGTTGAGCAAAGGAAGCCATACATACCATATGATTCAATTTATATGAAGGCAGAAGGAAGCTTTAGTGATAGAAGTTGGATGATTAGTCATCTGGATGGGGGTGGGGATTGACTGTCAAGGGGGATCAAGGACTTCCTAAGGGGAGGAAAATGTTCTATATCTTGATTATGGTAGCTGTCCCACAGGTGTATGTGAGTCAAAACTCTTACACCTAACCACGCATTTAAAATATGTGCTTTTTGGGGTGCCTGGGTGACTCAGTCGGTTAAGTGTCTGACTCTTGGTTTCAGCTCAGGTCATGAAGTCATGGTTAGTGAGTTCAAACCCTGTGTCAAGCTCCATGCTGCCAGTGCAGAGCCCGCTTGGGATTCTCTCTCTCTCCCTCTCTCTCTGCCCTTTCCATGCACTCTCCTCCCCCTCCTCCCAATAAATAAATAAACTTAAAAATAAAATAAAATAAAATAAAATAAAATATGTAGTATATGCAAGTTATACTAAAATTATACTATAATCCCAATATTACTGGTGATGAGTTAGTCAGAAGTGTTTGCTGATAGCTTGAACGGACAAAGATCCCGGCCTCACCACCATACACAGATGAATTATGTTCTCCTTAGGTTGGAGATAGTTGTAAAGGGTAACCTACTTTCTCTTTTACCACAAAATACTAGAATAATGGTAGATTAAGAAACACTTTCTATTCTTAAAAAAAATCAAACAAAGAAGTATGCACCTCCCACACACAAACCACAAAAACACGCAAAACACAAACCTCCTCCAATAACCTGTTCAATGACAATTTTCTCACTGTGGCAGAACATTCTGCTTCAGGTTTAACTTAAATCCCTCAAGTTGCATTGCACTAATTTCTACTTTTGTTCTTTGGTAAATGGAAGCTTTCCCAGGGCTGGCCAGGAATTTCTTCTCTTACAGTACAAAATTATCTTTCTTGGGTAGTGTTTTAAGGCTGGAGACGTTTGTAATTGTGCAGGTAGCCCCTGGCCCAGCTGCCTTACAATACTCTCCTGCGACTCAGCTTAATTATGTCTTTGAGATTTTCATTTTTAAAGATTTTATTTTTAAGTAATCTCTACACCCAAAATGGGGCTCAAACTCACAACCCTGAGACCAAGAGTCGCATGCTCCGTTGACTGAGCCAGGCAGGCACCCCCAGCATTGAGATTCCTGAAAAATTGGCAGGACAGTCTTGGGGTCGATGACCTTGGTGTACTCCCAGGTGCCTTGAATACATTGACATTGCCTTTTCTTTCCTTCCATAACAGGAAATGCTGAAGGATGAGGTGCGGACACTCACCTACCGGAACTCCATGTATCACAACAAGCATGTGTTCAAGGACAAAGTGGTGCTGGACGTTGGGAGTGGTACCGGGATCCTTTCCATGTTTGCTGCCAAAGCAGGGGCCAAGAAGGTGTTTGGGGTGAGCATGCCACACCCTCTCTCCTGTTGGCTTCTGTAGAGATAGCCCTTGCCTCCCACCTTCTCCTGTCCTCCCTACAAGTACAAGCCCAGGTCCACCCCTTGTTGGGGCCACATCCTTGAAGAGGAGTAGAGAAAAATCAAGTGTGACTCTCAGGAGGTGTGGCAAGATCCCACGACTCCCTATCATCCAGGCATTGCTCCTGGCCCCTTGCCCTGACAAATGCTGACATTTACAGAGGATTTTTGACTTTCTGAAAATCATTCTGGTGTTATCATTACCTTAGAGAACTTAGTCCTAGCATCAGCTTGAAAAGCAGTGCAGTGTGATTATACACGTGAGCTTTGCCTTGAATCTCTGCCTTTACAGTCATGAGATGTGTGACCATGGACAATTCACTTCTGTACCTCAGTTTCCCCATCTATTAAATGGTCATAATAACAACACCTTGCTCATGGGGTGATTGTGAAGAAGAAGTTGAGTTTAATACATATGTAAAGTGCTTTAGAACAGGGCTTAGCATATGACCAACACTCAATGTTTGATATTAATATAGTTAGGATAAGGCCCTAGCGGATAACAAGACAATCTCCTTTCTTTGTTCTTTGAAGGGCAAGTTGGTAGGTTTAAATTCTGCTCTGGCCACTGAGGTCTTCCAGATAGAAATGGAGGCTGACCCTCTGGAAGCTTCCCAGCCTTCCTCTGGCTGCCACCACACAGTTGCACACGGACTGATGACAGGGAGGCTGAGGGTCTGGACCTGGGAAGAAACTGTGAAAAAGAAGAGCTCTGCACAGCTGGCTGATGTGTGAAAAATGCAGTGGGTCCAAGGCTGGAATATGAAAATTAATCTTGGTCCAAATTAAAGACACGCTACAGTCAAACTCCCAGCACGTGCACAAGATAGCTGTTTGCAGAGGCCTGTGGGAGCTGAGCAGCTTTTAGTACGGCTTTGTTCTCTGTGTTTTTAGCTGGTTGTCCTGCAGCCTGTGCTGACAACTCCAGGCCCCCAGGTTGACCAGAGCCCTCCAAAACCCCTTGCCACCCACCCCTACTTGGCCTCAGAGGCCGGCCCCTGAGTCCCCCAGCAGGGACAGCATTCCCCCTCGGCACCTGACTTGGACAGTGCCTGGGCTGCAGAGGGTCTTCTAGAAACCTGGGACATCCTCAAGGCATCTCTGCCACAGACCGAACTGGAAAAGCCATGATGTATTCAGCTGAGACACTTGTGATGAGGTGGGCCAATCCGGGTGCCTCAGGTCAAGTGCTGCCCTTCCCTACCTTCCAGCTTTCCTTCACTGGGCTGTCCTCACCAGGAAGGAGGCTTTCCAGAAAGGGACAGACTCCACTTCCTGTGATCACACAGCCTGGGGGTGGGACTTGATTCACCTAGCCATGCTACTGCTTTCCCTGCTAACCCTGTCTCTGAGGCCTCGTCCTGGTCTGGGACACGGGTAGCCGAGGGCTGAGCAGGGAAAGGGTAGGGCTGCCCCTCACTGGCTTCCAAGTGGCCAGAGGCTCCAGCTAAGGAGCTGTCAGGAGACATCCACTCAGCGCTTTCCAGCTGTGGTGACTATCCCAACTGTCCCAGTCCGTCTGCCTCCTGATCTGTTGCTGTCACAGCCTTTATAAACAACTCCCACATGTAGCTGGACCTCTTTCCTGATGGCTCATTTCACAGTCTCTCCTGATCCAGGCTCCCCCTCTGCCCACTGCTCTTCTCCAGAGAGAGGGAGAGAAGGAGAGAGGGAGAAGGAGAGAGAAATAAGAGGGAGAGGGAGAGAGAGAAGGAGAGAAAGATGGAGAGGGGGCAGGAAAAGGGGGAGGGGGAGGGGGGAAGAGAGGGAGAGAGAAATAGGAGGGAGAGGGAAAGAGAGGAGAGAAAGAGGTAGGGGGGAGGAGGGAGAGAGAGAGAGAGAGAAAGAGAGAGAGAGAGAGGAGAGAGAGAGAGAGAGAAAGAGAAGAACAGGGGAAAGGAAAGCAGGGGGCAGAAGACAGGAAAAGAGGAAGGAGGACTGTGAAGCTGCCAAGGTCCTGGGGCCTGGGGCCATCAGTGCTCTCAATTGTTCGCATGCTTTGGCTTATTTAATCCTCATGATGACCACATTAAACAGGGACTGTTTCCTCACTTATGAGGGAACTGAGGCATAGTTAGAGAGTGGCCAAGGCCTGATGTGAATCTAGGCCTCCTGCCTCCAGAACATGTGTTCTTCACCACGAAACCACGCAGTCTCTTGCAGATGGGTGCCAACGTGGCAAGGAGGGGGAAAGAATTGGAGGAGAGAAACACAGTCCCACAGAAAGTGGGATCAAAGGCCACAGGACCTCTTAATCCAGGAAAGGGCCCATCCTCTTGGGCTCTGAGCCTGGCCTAGCTCTATCTTCTCTGACAAAGCAACCCCTATCTGATCCTGCAGGTGCCTTCATCCATCCCCAAGGCTTTTATGGAAGCTGTGGGCCCTCCCCTCAGTCCTCCTATGCAAATACTCTCCCCTCTGGTTCCAGCATCCCCTGGCTGTCTCCTGACACATGCCCCAGGTGTGGACTCGATCTCCCGCTCTTCCCATAAGGTCCTGCTCTCAGCTGATGCTTGGCTAATTTTTCACATACCTTGGCCCTTTACTTAGGAGATTTGGGGAGCCTGGAAATACTTGTAGATTAAAAGGAATTAACCATCTCAAAGGTGAACACTGCAGAAAGGGTAAGAATTGACTTGTGCATGACATGTGTGGCAGGACGGATCTCAAGACTGGTCCTGAGGCCCTGACGTGGCATTTTCCTGATGGTCCCTATCCTGGAATATGCCCAGTTCAGCAGGGAGATTGGGAGGGAGTGGGTAGAGTACAGCAGCTAAGCAACCTCATCCCATTCTCCTCTGGCTAGGAGGAGACCTGCCAGGTCTTACTGAATCTCTCAAGTTGGACACCAGGTCTTCCATTGTGGAGCAGCGGATTGAAGTCAGCCTCCTTACAGCAAAGGCAGCCAAATTCAATGCAAGAGCCACTGGCCTGCAAATTGGGAGGGATGCACTGTAGTTTTCAGTCTGCTGTATGAAAAAATAGCTGTATGACTGTGGGAGGGTCACTGTACCCATCTAGGCTCAGCTTATTTGTCTGTTAAATAGGAGCTAGACAGGCTGTGATCTTTTTTACACCTTTCTCCTTTGTTCTGTGCCCTTTCTAGATTGAATGTTCCAGTATTTCTGACTACTCAGAGAAGATCATTAAGGCCAACCACTTGGACAACAGTAAGATATACCTCTGTGTGTTTTCCCATGGACAGAGGGAGTGAGGGGGTTTAACACTTTCTTGTTTGGGTGGTATAGACTGATGTAAGAGGGAAAAGTACAGAGCACTTGGCCTTGGGAAGGTGGAGCCTGGTGGAGGCTCTATTAGCAGGACTGTACCCACAGGATTCTGAGGTTCCCAATCCCAGCCATGTCAGCCAAGGGCACGTTATTCCCAGCGCAGCTTTCATGGCTTAGCTGCCATGCCTTCTGCTTGGCCCCAGCTGTAGGCATTCTATTGAGTTTTGCAAAATGGCAGCTATTCCTCCTCTTCTTTGCTCTCCACAACCCCATCCCTACCTCTCCCTTTCAGCAAACCAGTGGCATCCTAGCAGACCCAAGCTCTGCCTTTGGAGAAATGTGGTCCCCTACTGCCCATGGGCTGTCTTGCTGATAGTGCTGTCTTGGCAATTAGGCTGCCTTTGGGAGTGGGACCTTCTCCAAGCTGGTGTCTGATTATAAATAGAGGTGCCTTCCCTTCCCTTCCTCCCTTCACTCCTTACCCATGCATTGCAACCTTTCCCAGGCCCCTCCTCCTGGAAAACTATTTTGAACACACTCACACCCACAAGTGTCCCCAATCCAAAGAACTCCTTGCATCTTTTATTAGTCAACTGGATGAGATTTAGCCTCTAGGCCCTGTGCTGAGCTGGGCCATACATAGGGTTTGTAAACTAGGAAAACAAGGTTGACTTTTTTTCCCTAAGGGTGATAGAGGCATTTTGGAGACTATTATGCAAAGAAAAGTATTTCCTATGGGGTATGGATTAGAATGTGTTGTCGGCATCAAGAGTGTAAGCAGAGACACATTAGGAGGCTGTTTCAGTGCTCAGGGGACATGCTATGGCATGGACCAGGGTGGTGGCAGTGGAGGTGGAGAAAAGTGACCACTTTGGGCTAGAGGTAAGGGGGTCTACTGATGAGATGCATGTGGAAATGATAAAAAAGATATGAGCAAGAGCTATTTTGTTGCCTTGAGTAACTGGGTGGATGGTGGAAGACAGAAAGTAGAGAACTTCTGGGGATGACGGGAGGGAGAAAGAAATCAAGAGTTCTCTTTTGCACATGTCAGGTTTGAGATGGACATCCAGTGGACTTGTTAAGCAAGAGTAAATTTATGAGTTTATGTTTCAGGGAGATCCAGCACATGGGATTTGGGAGTCTTCAGCATATGGATGTTATTTGAAGCCACAGGATGATGTCACTTAGGCTTAAAGTATAGCTGGAGGAAGAAATGGACCAAAGATAGGGCTCTGGGGCATTTCAATGTTTGGAAGTCAGTCAGAGGAGAAAGGGCCAGTAAAAGGCAGAGAAGATACACCCAGTGAGGCTGATGGACATTCAAGATAGAGAGATGCACCATGAAGCCAAGGGAAGGAGGAAGGGGCGACTATAGGGAATGCTCAGAGATCAAGTAAGGGAAGAACAGAGAAGTGACTATTGCATTTGGCCACATGGAGGCCATAGGTGTTCTAAACAAGAGCAGACTCAATGCTAGCGTGGGGACTGAAGTTCAGTTAGAGTAGGATAAATTGTGGAGGGAGGGCTATAAATAAGTCTTCTTGCTGTGCGGGGGAACAGGAGAATGGAACTGTAGCTACAGGTGAATGTGGGGCCAAGGCAGGGAGTTGTTTTTAAGGGCAGGAGATATGAAAACATGTGTGTCTGATTCAGTTGTCCAGTAGACAGGCACATACAGGAAAAAGAAAAGTCAGTCATGAGGCCCTTGGGTCCAGAACACAGGTATAGGGGTTGGTCTTTCCCTTGGAGTAGGGACAGTTTAACCACAGAAACAGATGGAGACTGAGGAGTATGGCTCCAGATAGAGGTGGGCTGCTGGTGGAAAGCCCCCAGTTTGTTGCTTCCATTTTCTTTTCAAAGAATGAGACAGTGATTGGCAGAGAAGAGGGGGATGAGAAAAGATGTGGGAAATGATGCAATGGTCTTTCAGAAGGAGGGAGGGAGGCAAATATGCTGGACTGGTGGGGATTGCTGGAGATGAGTCAGCATAGATATGCAATAAGCTCAGTCCTTGTGTGAGTTTCTCCTTACCACGCTCACCAGCTTGGGTGTGAGGAGGGCCACCTGGGTGGGGGCTTTGATAGTGGGTGGGGGCACACAAGTTCGTTTCAATAATGGATCATGGAATTTAAGCTGGGTAAGGCAGGAAGTGAAGAAGGGATGGGGGGTGGTAGGTGAGTGACAATGAAAAAGGTTAGCGGTATTGGGGAGGCCATGAGCAGAGGTCCAGAGGCCTTTTTCCAGCTTGAGTAGAGGACATGTTGCCCTGACCTCTGACTTTGGTGTCCAGTCTCTCCTGGTTCACTTTGGGCAGCCAGCTATCCTGCACACTCCTCAGAACAGTCCCTGACATGGGCAGAAGGGAAAGAGAGGTGAGCTCTCTACTTGCCTACTAAAGATAGGAAAAGAAAACTGGCCAATTCCTTCTCTGCAAGGGTGCAATAGCCTGACATCCGTGTGTTTTCATCTGACATCCCTTTCTCCAACTCTGTGACATAGGGCAAGAGGTTCCCCCCATTTAACAGATGGGGAAACTGAGGTAGGAGAGGTAGGGCAGAAATTTGGTCTTGGTTCTTGCTCCTGTACTCTCTCCTAAAGTGTGTTTACATTGATGTGGAATCCCCAGGAGTGGCTGCCAATCCTGAAAATGAAAATTAAAACCTGTTAGGAGAAGAGGGTGGGGACAAATTGATGTCTGATCAGACACCCTCCCAGTACCACCCCTGGTCTCCAAGGGGCCTTCAAAGGACATTTAGACCATTCCCTGCCTCTGTACATGTTCAGTTGCGCAGTGACGCCTGACCTTGGAGGGACGGTCTGCCTTCCCCGTCCCCCTGACTCTTCATCTGTCTCTTGCTACCAATTCTCTTGGGATCTGGAACTATAGCCCCCGAAGCTTGCAAAGGGCAGCTGCTTGCAGCCATTGGTAGCAGCGTGTAGAGTGGACCTGAGTGAGAGTGGGGGAGAATAGTCCCTGTGAGGAGTGCCTGACTTTGGGAGAAGGGCGGTTTGGGTCTGAAAGTATGCTAGGAAAAAGAAGCCAATAACCCCTCATCATGCCCTCTAATTCACACCTCGAGAGCTTTCCCTCTCTGCCTCTCTTCTGCTTCAGTTTCTTGTAATTTTTTTTAATGTTTGTTTATTTTTGAGAGAGACAGAGACAGAGTGTGAGCGGGGGAGGAGCAGAGAGAGAGGGAGACACAGAATCTGAAGCAGGGTCCAGGCTCTGAGCTGTCAGCACAGAGCTCGACACGGGGCTTGAACCCACGAATGGTGAGATCATGACCTGAGCCAAAGTGGGACACTTAACTGACTAAGCCACCCAGGCACCCTCTGTAATTTGGTTTATTTCCCTTCCTATCTTTATCACTTCTTTCCTTTAACCTTCAAAACATTCCAATATATAGACAAGGTACAACTTTTTTTTTTCCTGAACACTTTGAGAGCAAGTTGTTGACATGATGCCCCATCAGCCCCAAATACATGCATATGCGTGTCATACAAACAGGGACATTTCCCTGCATAGCCACACTGTGACCATCAAAATCAGGAGACTAACGTTCTTCCATGATCATTAGCTAGCGCTCAGATCCCGCTTATGTCTGCCACTTGTTGAAATAACATCCCTTAGAGTAAAAGGAATCACCTTCTTAAAAAATTTTTTTTAATGTTTATTTTTGTGAGAGAGAGAGAGAGAGAGAGAGAGGAAGAGAGAGAGAGAAAGAAAGTGAACAGGGGAGGGACAGAGAGAGGGAGGCACAGAATTTGAAGCAGGCTCCAGGCTCCAAGCTGTCAGCACAGAGTCTGACGCGGGGCTCGAACTCATGAACCGTGAGATCATGTCTTGAGCTGAAGTCAGACACTCAACTAACTGAGCCACCCAGGCGTTCCTAAAAGGACTCAGTTTCAAACCACATGTTGCATTTAGTTGCCACATCTCTGGTTTCCTTCAGGCTGGAGTGGCCAGATGCTCCTCAACTCTTGCCTTGACGCTTGACAACTGCAGACCAGAGTTCTGTAGAATCTCTCTCAGTTGGGGGCATGTGATGCTTCTGCAAGATTGGGTTCAGATCGTGCCTCCTGGCAGGAGTTCGCGGAAATGCTGTGTCCTTTTTCCTGCATGCTCTTGGGGACATGCAGTTTTGATTTGTCCTGTTACCGACAGCATTTGCTTTGATCACTGCTTCTGGTGATGTCTGCCAGGCTTCTCCATGGTCAAGTTGCTCTTTCTCCCTTTGTAATTAGTAAGATTTTCTGGGGGAAGTGGTTTGAAACCATGTAAATATTTCATTCCTCATCATTAATTTCCTATTTTATTCAATAGGTTACATCTATTATTAAAGGTACTTATTTTGATACACGAATTGTTCCTAATTTGGTCATGGGAGCACCTTTAAGCTGGCTTCTGTGTCCTTTTGACATTCCTTCTTCATTTTTTGTGGGCTTTCTTACTTTCTGGCACTAACGTTCCAGGCTCATCTTGTGCTTTCCACGGCTTTGTTTTAGAATCAGCTGTTTCTCCAAGGAGTCATGAGTCCATTTACTGGACAATGGCATTTAGAAACTAGAATCTGGGGCTAAATGTGTTCATTGATTTTAGGGTGTTGAGGCCCTCAGGCTGCTTCAGTAGAAAGAACTAGAGAATGTGTGTGTGTGTGTGTGTGTGTGTTTACATACACATTTACATAACGTGTACTTCTGAATCTATCTATACATACTGTCAAGTGTAAGTCCACGTGCTACCCCACCTCCTGCTCTAACCAGCACTGCAGGGTCCTCTAACTTTCTCTCTTCCCATGTTTACAATTCATTTCTCTGACAGTGAAAAACCTGGCTCCTACTATTCTTCATTTTTTTTAAGGTTTATGTATTTTTGAGATAGAGATAGAGATAGAGAGCAAGCATGCAAGCAGGGGAGGTGCAGAGAGAGAGGAACAGAGGATCCAAAGTGGGCTTGGAGTTGACAGGCTGACAGAAGCCAGCCTGATGCGGGGCTCAAACTCATGAACCACGAGATCATGACCTGAGCCAAAGTCGGCTGCCCAACCTACTGAGCCACCCAGGCTGCCCTGGCTCCCAGTATTCTTATTATGTTTACTTATTGAAACCATCCCCCCTGATGTACACCATCTCCCATTGTCACCACCTCCTGCCCTATGCAGACGTGTCTGTCACCCCGTGTTGGGCTCTGACACTGGCATGGGTACTCTCCTCTCCCTGCTTAGACTCCAGCTTGCAGAGCCAGGCTGCTTCCCATGCAGCAGCCCTCTCGGCCCCTTGGACTTTACTCTCCCATCCCAGGCCACCTCTTCATGCCCTGCTTACCACACTGCCCCCACACTGCTCAAGCTTCAACACCCCATGCTGGACTGTTGTGGCAGGTACACACACCCCCTTTCTGGGCTGCCTAGACATCTAGTTTGCTCAGCCGCATTCTTAGCATGCAATCATCCCAGGCGCTGTACTTTGATGGCTCACACTTGATTCTCTACTAGTGAGCAAAGGCCCAAGAGGGACAAACCCTTATCCCCAAGTAAATAGCCAACCCCATGCCTCATTCTTACCCCTCACATACAGTGTACCGAGGAGGAGGGAACACCAGGCCCAGGGGCCTTTACAAGGCAAAGTTGTTTCCACTTCTTCCTTCCTGGGCTTAGCAACAGGTGGGTGGAGCCGGTGAGACCGCCCAGGGCCCTGTCTGCTGCACCCGCTCGCTCAGCCTTGGCATGTGTACTGGAAAGAGGACAGCTTGACTGTACAAATGCTTCCATGGAAATGCTTTTGAAATGTTGCAACAGCCAATTGTGTGGGGCTTAGGAGCGTAGGTGTACAGACATAAATAACAACACAGGACATAAAATACCTGCTACCCAGAATCAATCAATCTCTCTCCCCCTCCACCTCCATACAGCTCCTGGGGCTGGATTTATTCACGTGTATACACACACCTCCACGAAGCCACCTGCAGTGGTCATGCAGCCTTCACATGGCTTCTTCCACATGCATGGCCCACTCACGTGCTCAGAGACTTCTGTTTGACTTTGACTTCCTCCTTTTCCCTGCTGCGGAGCTGAGTGTGCTACCAAGATGCTTAGAAAGGTAGATTTGTTTGTGAAGATTGACATAGGACCTCAGGGATGGGTAAAATTTTTATAGCTCTAGAAACAAAAAAGTTATAACCCATTTACTTCTCAGGAAGCTCAAGGGAGAAAGTGTATCCCTCCTTTCCTTTCTCTTTTCCTGCCTGTGCACGTCCTAAAGTATTAAGTGTCACAGACGAAGAAGCCTGAGCACACAGCAGAATGGCAATGGACAGAGCATGCTCCACAACGTAACAGTAGAGATGGCTCTGTCCCATCGCTTGGACTTTCTGATCCACCACCTGCTGCCCAGAGAGGGCTATTCGGGGGTGAGAGACAGTGTTCAGAGTGACTAATGCCAGGCTTCGTGTGTGGTAGGTGCTCAAACGTTAAGTGTAGGTCCTTTCAGTCTTCATGTTCTACACGTTGCTCTTTCTTGGCCGCACACGCACCCTGAGACTTTTGGAGATGACGCTTCAATCCTCTGCTGCGGCAGGTTTCCTCCGCGCCCTGGGGCATGCAGCCTTGGGATGGTTCGCCTGATAGGAACCCTGCCACCAGTCACTTGGGATCCGTGGTTGTGAGGAGCACTTGTTTCCGGGGGTGGGGGAATCCTCCTCCCTGCAGCCTTGCCGAGGCTCCCTTCCTTTCCTCCGGGCCATGCAGAGTAGGAGCCTCCTGTCATGTGGCAGCCCTTTGTCCACATCCCCCGATGATGATGACACCCTCCCAGATCCTACACTCTTTGCTTGGTTTGAGCCACTGTCTCCCCCTCACCCTTGGAGTTCTGCTAAGAAATAAGCCCAACCCGGAGACAGGAGGGACCCAGATGCTGTACTCCTGACACCATGGCTCCAACTTCCTTCCATTAGCGATTGTGGAAAATGCAATGTCACCTGGTGCTGAGATGGAATCAGCTACAGCCTGTCGTCTGTCCGTATCCATATCTGTTGACTATCAGAATTACTGCCCAGCTGGAGCTCCTAACCTATGTCTTGAATCCAAACCGAGAATCACACTTCTTATTCATATTAGACTTCCTGTTGGTAGATTTGGTCCTTCCTTACAACTACTCAGGCTTTCGAGAGAGCATGGCTCTTCCAGGGTCATTGTTTTCTGCTTGCTGTTCCCACATTTTTGATGGGTGCCCTGGGGTGAGTGTGGAAGCTCTCGTAGGCTGGTCTGTGTTCAGCTCTTGATCAGTGCCTTTGAATACAGCCAAATAGCCAGTGGCAAATCCATATGATAAGGATGCTGTGGGGGCAAGGACTTGTCAGAGCTCCTGTTGGAGGTCCCCACATGGTACACTGCAGGCAGGGGGGTGAAGAGCACTTACTCTGGAACCGGACTTCCTGGTTCACGCTCAGTGCTGCCCGATTAGCTTGTGATCTTGGATACCTTATTTTGTGTGCCTTAGTTCCCCCATCTGTGAAATGGGAGCAACAACACGTCATAGGGTCATTGTGACGATTCCATGTTACTGCACGTAAAACTGTGGCATGCTGAGACAGGCTCCTACAGGCTCCTGAGGGCCAACTGTCAAATTTTCAGTGTATTTGTAGAACAGATGAAGTCACTTTGGTGGCTTGAAATTGGCCACAGTGGGAATATTTACACCACAGAAACCAGCAAATGCTACAAATCAGGGCTACTTTCCCCGGAGACCCAGTTGTTAAGTATCTACCAGCACACCACTGTTAAAACACAATGGTGTCCCATAGGCAGTAAGCAGCCAAGAAATTTTAGCTACGGTTATTATTATTTCATTTGTTAACTTGACTAATAACTCTGTCAAAAGAAAAAATGAGATTAATCAGATATAATTTTTTTTAATGAACCTGTACTAGTGACTCCTGGCAATTGCTGCTTCCTTTCCTAACTGCTCGTGAAGAAGCCTATTAATAATCTTAGGGCTGGGTTTCACGCCCTTGTTTCTTCAGGCATTGTTGTGCCACACTCCATGCCCTGTACCAGGTGCTGGGAGCCAATGGTGAACCTGACAGACAAGCTTTTTGTTCAGGTGAAGCTCACTTATCTCATGGAGAAGACAGACATAAGCGCAAGTGAACAGACATCATGATAAAATTACAAATGGTGAAAGGTCTTAGAAAGAAACATGATGGAGTCATTGAGAAAAGTGGGGTGCCCACTTCTGACTGGGGGATCGCAATGGCATGATGGAACTGGCTCACAGTTCACACCCCCTTGTGAGAGCTGATCCTGCACTTTTCTTCCCAACTGTGCACGGGTGACATCCCAGCGTGAACAACAGAAATCAGCCATGGTGGAAATGTTTACACCACCGACACCAGCAGGTGCCTTTTTTAGACACTGACCAGCACAGCCAGTTTTAGACACTGACCTGCACAGCATTGGAAGTGCGGAAGCTTCTGGATCGAGGGCACTGAGGCACAGACTTGACTAGTGAAGAAGCCACCTGCTGAGTAGACAGACATGTATCACACAGAGGGACCACTGGTGCCAGCTCCCTGAGATGGAAGACATTTTGTGCCTGTAAACTCTAAGTATTGGGTGACAGTGATACCTGGAATGATTTCAGAGTCCCAGAGCCTAGGGAAGGCTTTGCTGCCTTCTACATTCACAATGATTCAAAAACCCTGTCCAGTACCCCTGCCTTCCTAATCCCTACCCTACTTGGCTAAGCCCCCACAATCCTCTGCCTGTGGCCAATGTGTGGGGTATGTACTCAGGCTGTGCCATGCTAGGGATTCTAAGTGGTGGGTGATAGGTTGGGGTGGGGTGAGTCCCAGGATGGTTTTGATTGCCCAAGTATTAGTCCAGCCAGTGCAGGGTGTCTGGGAAGGGAAGGGCTCGGGCCAAAGCTAGCAGGACTTCAGAGCTCTAGCTAAGCAGAGTAGGCCCTCAGTCCTCAAGGGAGCCAGAGCAGGTCAGGACATGAAGCCAGGCAGATTATGCACTAGGGGCAAGGCAGAAGCTCAAACCCTATGTTCTTGGGTGAATGGGGGGTTATGGAAAAAAGAGAGGTACCATACTGAAGGTTCTACTATACGGAGGCTACATAGCACGCATGGCTCATCTATGCCAGCTCCAGTTATGGGATCTGTTTGCTGCAGGGTATTTTCCAAGTTCCACCAGATATTGGGGGTAAAGTTATTGGTGTCTTCTTTCTCCCACCACCACTGGCCCAAGAATGGGGCTTACACTGACTGACCTTGTAAGAGAGGTTTATCCATGCATCTGGACCTTGGAGAAGATGAGGGCAGAAAGCTGAGGCAAGGCTGATACCAGGGAGGTGTCTCAGTTCCACCTCCACCACCCTGATGGCTCAAGATGGTTCTACCTCTCCTCACCCTACTAACCAACCTGACTGGCCTTCAGGAGAAGGATAGGTTAATCCTTGGCCTTCTCAGGTTTCTTTTCTCCCATCATTCCCAAGCAGCTGCTTGGTGGCCACAACAATCCCATGATTGTTGTGGGTAAGTCAAGTATTATATCCACTGGCAGACAAAGGAGGGGAATCTCAGGGAGACTGGTGACTTGTACCAGGGTTACACAATTGGCCTAGCCTTTGGCTCTGCCTTTTGATTTCTCTAAACTCCAGTTCTCTCATTTAGGCAGATGGAATAATAAAACCAACCACACAGGTTCCTGTGAGGGTTATAGAGATAATGTAAGTGAAATCACTCTGCAAGCTGCTATTCAAACGCCAGCAATTTTTTACTATCATAATTAGGACTAGTTTGAGGATCTTTTGTCTTTGAACCCAAATACCCTTTTTTCAAAATTGCTTATTCATCCATTCATTCATTCAGTAATGATTTTTGAATGTTTGTGAGGGGTCAAGTGCTCTGCTAGGTCCTAGAAATAGGAAACTGAAATAGACAATTAAGAAGAGGAGATCGTAGCCTGGAGGTGAATCAGGCCCCCAGAAGTTGTTTGGCAGCTGGCATGGGTGTCGCCAAAATAGGCCTGTGAACAACATGGAAAAGGAGCTGAGGGGCAGCTGGTGTCCATGCTGTGGTGGGGGTGGCATCAGAGAGGCTCTACCACCTCAGAGCATGCTCCCTGCCTCACATTCATGACCCTCATGCCCACTCCTCTATTACACAAGATCTGCTCTGGGGAACAGAGGAGTGTAAACTGGGGAGACTACTAACTCCAGACCTGTAGGGTCACCTGACTCTGATGGACATGTGGGAGGCCCAAATGAGATCAGGCTGGCCCAATTTGTTTTTTGGTTTTTGGTTTTAGGTTTAATTTTTTAAATTTATTTTTAGTTTTTATTTGAGAGAGAGAGAGAAAGAGAGAGACAGAGAGAGAGAGAGAGAGAGAGAATCTTAAGCAGGCTCCACTCTTAGCATGGAGCCCAACATGGGGCTCGATCTCATGACCCTGGGACCATGACCCGAGCTGAAATCAAGAATTGGACACTCAACTGACTGAGCCACCCAGTCACCCCATTTTTTTTAAGTCAAACCAATGACCATGAGTCAGAATGGCTAGATTTCTATAATGAACAGTGAAGATGAAAAGAAAACAAATCCAAAAAAAGAAAAAAATCTGGATGTCTCATTTGCATACTTGAAATTACAGGGGAAGAATCTCCCAATTTAGAGTTTAGAGTTTATTGCTCCCTGTTGTGCACTTAGTTATGATTAATCATTCCAAAATTCACAAGCCATGGTCCTCTTATTTGAACAAACTTTTGATCATCTTTATGGAATAAAAACATAGCTCCAAAGAGTGACCTTAATGCAACCTTGAGTTAACACAGTGTTAGTGATGTGGGGATCAGATTGAGAGCAGAGTTCTACAGCCCATAGCTGCTCAGAACATGAGGATCAGTGGCTAAGATCCCCTTGAAAAAGCTTGACGTGTAGAAGGGTTGGATGCCTGCACACTTCTTGGAGCCAACCTGCTGCCATGCACTGGCCAATAGTCCCTGGTTAGGTGCCATAAAGCCTACCATAAGAGGTAGCATTTTGAAGACTAGGAAATTGAATCTGGGAGTTTAAGTGGTTGCCAGTGGTGACTATAGAAAACAGGAAGAATATCCCTGATGATTCAGCTGGGCAATTATATTTGGGTCCATGGAAACAATGTGGCCTCTTTCTTTAAAAATTGGTCCTAAGGAATTTGTATAAATTCGAGTCAAGCTGGAGGTTGGAGGTACATCTTCTTTATTGGTGTCAGCTACCAGTAAACTTTGCACAATGCCTTTTACACGCTCATATATACTTGAACAATCAAAGCATTTTGGCACTGCAGAGCATCTTGGGGAATTTTAGGTTCAATCCCCCTCTTTTTTCTTCCTCCAATAAGGAAATCGAGGCCCCAAAGGAGAGGAACTGTTTGATCAAGGTTTGTTTGCTGTCGGCTGGAACAAAAATGAAGTTGTCTGTCTCCAGGGTGCCAACATGAGGTTGTGAAAATTGAGCACTCTACAGAAGCACCTGGGCAAGGGCATGAATGGGGTCTGGAATCCAGTCCACAACTGGCTGAGGGGAAGCCTGCCTTTTTCCTTTCACATAAGGCCCATCTACTCACCAAGCCAAAGTAGGGGCTACATCTGCTCTGAGAAATGTTTGGATGCAGAAGGGTGATGTTAAATGAACAGAGATGCAGACTGTTGATTTTTTAATAGGGTTAATTGATTCCTTCTGCCTTTCTGTGACCCACTCTCATTCTCTCTCCCTCTCCCTCTCTCTCTCTCTCTCCCTCTCCCTCTCTCTCTGTCTCTCTCTCTCATCTGTCTATCTGTCTTCCTACCTATCATCTGCTGTACCCATAGTGATCAAGATATAGCAACTCATGGATAGAGCGCTACTGCAGAGAACAGGGACAGCATTCACTCATGCTGGGGGACACCCAAGGAATATTGGGTACATACCAATGTGTCAGACTGGACTATAAGTTCTTGTCCATCTCTGCTTCTTGCCATCCTACTAGAGTCCTGTTCATGGAATCATTCTCAGTGAACCATATACTAGGCACTGAGAGTGGAGGCTGTGGTGCAACCACAGGCAGGAGAACACATCTTCCTGAGATACAAGGAGGTCACGATCTAATGTAAGAGATGGAGCAGACCTATAGCCCCATAGACACATGCAGGCATTAGGGAAGAGCCTGCAAGAAATGTGCAAAGAGAGAAGAAAGGGAAGCCACCTTGAGGGCATCACAGTAAGTGAAATAAGTCAGATAGAGAAAGATAAATACTGTATGATTTCACTAGTAAGTGGAATTTAAAAAACAAAACAAAACCCAGACTCATAGATACAAAGAACAGATTGGTGGTTGCCAGAGGTACGGTAGGGGGTGGTGGGGGAATGGGTGACGGGGATTAAGAGGTACAAACTTCAGTTATAAAATAAATAAGTCATGGAGATGTAATGTACTGTATGAGGAAAATAGACAATAATCTGTATCAACTTTGTATGGTGACAGATAGTAACTACACTTATGGTGGTGATCAGTTCGCAATGTCAAATCATGGTGCTGTGTGCATGAAATTAATATCATATGATATGTCAGCTATTCTTCAACAAAAACAAATTTGCAAAAGTAAGACAAACCAGGCTTTGCACTCAAATAATGAGGCAGGTGGGTCAGGCATGTATTTGTCAGTTCTTTTTCAGAATGAGAAATAAGTTAGGCACTCCATTTGCATTTTCAAAAATCCCTTACTTTGTCCCTGTGTGAATCCTCTTGGTTCATCCTGCATCCTGCTTTTGCTTGAGCTCCTGCTCTTAAGTTGTGGAGCCCCCAGAGAAACAGAGCTTTGATATCTCCTCTTCCTACGCCTTCTGAACATTTTGGAAGTGACTAGGCTTTCCTTAGGGGTAGGGCTCATGAGTAGCAGCCAAGAAAGCCACACAAGCTGGGGGCCTCACTCTAGAGTGATCAGGGCCAATATGCTTCTGCAAAGTGTCTGACTCCTTACAGAGGAGGCCTTATCTGATTAAGCCTTGATTAAATGCCAGATATCAAAGAGCAAATCATCATTAGAGGCTACTAATGGGCATTCCATCACCTGTGTTTTCAATGTGAAGACATGAAGCAAAACCAGTGACCTGTGTGCCCTTTGTCATGCAGCAACCTCTAATCCAAATTAATTTTAATGAAGCTTAGATTCAGGACAGATATGTTCTCTTTGTGTGTATGTATGTGTTTTTTTCCACTCCTGAGTACAAGCTATTGTTCAATTTTCCCAGCAAAGCTCAGGCATGGTGTGATTTTTCAGAAGATGGTGCAGAAAGAGAATTTCAGAGCATGAATATGTGTATCCTTTCAGAGGAAATGTTCAGATGGAATCAGCCAACAATACATCACCCTGTCAATTTCACAGCAACATCTAAGATAGTATTTGCTATGATCTTTACAGCAACAAATGTAAAAAGAGACTCCAAAATTATGTGTACGACTGTGTCAAATGATCAAAACCCCAAATAAGAAGTTTCCCCTGCCACAGAAGGATAGAAAGGTCTTGGAAGTGACTTATGAGCAGAGGCCACTAAGAGCAGGAGAGTGTTCCCAACCTTATCCCATTCACTTCTCTATCAGCTGGTTAGCAAGGCGGGGGAATGTCAGATGATGTCTACCTTCTGTTGAGCCCCAGCTAAGAACCTGGCACTTCACATTTGCTGTTTCATCACATCAGTTCAACTACCCACTCAGTAGATACTATTCTCCCTGCTTATTCTCTGGGGAATCAGAGTTCAGTTAGGTCAAGTAACCTTTGGAAAGTCCTATAGTTAATAATGAGAAGATCAGGATTTAAACTCCCGACTACAGAGCCCATGCTCTTGTCAAGGCACAAAGTTGCCTTCCTCATGAACCCACTGGGAGATGAGCCCTGGATGTGAACAGATGCAAGAGCAATAGGTATCCTTGCCCTTTGGATTTGAACCGTCATGGCAGCCTAAAATGGGATGGGCACCATGATCAGAGTGTTAGAGTCATAGCATATCAGACCTGGTCTCTACTTCCACAGCCACCATTTAACCTCTCTAAGCTTCAGTTCTGAATGAGAATAATAATAATGCATTTACTTCATAGAGGTGCTGGGAAGACCACATTATAGGGTGTATATCACAAGCTTGGCACAGGGCCAGACGCATAGTGACTGCTCAGTAGATTTTAGGAAGAAAACACACAAGTAGTTTGCAGTTCTTTTTGTATAACTAGCTTGGAGAGGGATGAGGTACGTCACATCTTAAAAGCAGAATCAGAACAGGGATAAAACCTGTAGGTCTGGCCCTGATGTGGGATGCTCATGGTTCCAGGCTAGGGTCCCTGCAAAGTGTGGCCGTGGGGTTCATATTTTCCAGTCATCACCATATTTAAGGGTAAAGTGGAAGAGGTGGAGCTGCCTGTGGAGAAGGTAGACATCATCATCAGCGAGTGGATGGGCTACTGTCTGTTCTATGAGTCAATGCTCAACACGGTGATCTTTGCCAGGGACAAGTGGCTGGTAAGTGTCCTGCATGCTGTCCCCTTGTTGGTCTGCTGGCTGTCCTGCTGCTCTACCCTTGGCCGACAGTCTAGGAAGAACATGAGTACTCCAGAGAGAGGTTGAGCTAAAAGGTCACCTCCTCCAGAACCCTCTCTTTAAACCAGATCTGCTTTAGAGGACAGAATGATGGTACCTGGGTCCAACATATCTATCACATTATTCTGTAGGTCTATCCTTGGCCTCTTTGGTCATAAACAACACCCATTCTCTGTTGTCAAGACAAAAATCTATTCTGATCAACAGGTACTTAGGACTTATTTGGCTGCCAGGGAGCTGAGCATGCTTATGACCTTGGCTTCTCTGGGCTAAAGGTTATAACATCTTTTGCTGTTCCTCATAGACTAACATTTTCCCCAGTTCATTTGTTCTATTAACTCTACCTAAGTCCCTCAAATTCTCCTAATTCCCAAAGAAAAACTGAGCATTGCCATCCTAACCCTAACCCTGGCCAAGGTGACAGTCTGCTGAATGAGAAATGCTGGCAAGGGGGTGCCTGTCTGGTGACTCTATGTGCAGTTCAAAATGTGATGTCTTTGTCAGGTGAATAGATTACGAGACCCATTTCCCCACAATTCATCAACAGAAACCTGGAGGGCTTATGTTTCCAGACCGGGCAGCATTGTACGTGGTAGCAATTGAAGACCGACAGTACAAGGACTTCAAAATCCACTGTAAGTCACCTTTTAAGTTTTCATTGGATATATTTTTTTATACATTTGGGGTTGGAGACACTTCATTGGCCCTGAGATGAGCATCTGATCTCATGAATATAGCTGCTATGCTTATGGAGAAGTTTACCTGTGACTTATTCTGGATTCTTCTCTCTAAATGTTTTCTTCTAGTCCCAAGGGTGGGAGGTCTACAGAGAGAAAATAAGCAATACAGCTCGTATAAGATACATATCCTGGACTGAGAGAATGAATGCAATGTGAATGAAAAATGAATCGAAGCAGCTGAAGCTGATTTTTGCAGAGCACATCAGGCCAGCTGGCTGGGATCCTGTGGAGGTTCAATTATCTCAAAAGTCCACCACAGAGGGTCAGAAATGACAGATTCCTAGCCAGGTTGACCATTCTCAATCCTGTCTCCATGCTACTCAAATTCTTCTTTGAGGTTCTTTTGGGGGAATGGACACCAGTGGGGGTGGGGAGAGATGGAGACTGTGTGTGTGCACATGGGTACATGCATATGTGTGTGTGCATGTTGGGCGTCTCATATCCAAACCTATATTTATACTGCTTTATCACCCGAAAACTTGTTCTCTTAGGGAAAAAAAGCAAGCAAACAAAAAACAAACAACCTCTCCAATGTTTTATCTGGTCCAAAAGGGATGCTTTGTTCTTTTCAATTTAGAGGGTAGCATTTCTTGGTGACACAAGTTAGGTCTTCAAGCTTATTCCAAATGTGTTTTTGTAAGTTAGAAATGGCCATGTCTCCTCAACCAGAGCTAAACATGACAAAGGAGTAAAGAACCCCTCACACAGGCAAGCACGTGCATGATCCAACCCCAAGCATGAGGCAGAAACTCCACACAGAGTGATGGAGTCAGTAGACCTGCGGTTCCTACCCCTGCAGTGGACAAACCCTCCTTGGCAAGATTACCATGGAGGGGTTCACAGACTGAACATATGCTCAACGCCTTCTGCCCTGGGAAACAGAGACTCCAGAGTTTGACAGAGTACTGCTCCATTGATTCACACAATTGCCATCTAAGTATTGCCAGTGCCCGACAATACCTCAGCTGGACTGTGCTATGGAATGTGAATATTTGTGTGTGTATGTTCAAACCCTTCTGGAAATATAACATCAAAGCACAGCTCACATTTGATAATAATATAACATCAGAGCCAGATCCAGGAGAAGACAGTAATGGGACAGTTATTTGAAGCTCTATGGCCTCTGCCTTCAGCCAGTCTGGTGTCATTTCTAACATTTGATGAGCAATGAGAGGGAGGGTGGCCTAGGTTAGATGATCATGATTCAAAGACTGCCAACCCTGGGTTCAAATCCTACCTGGATGACTGGAAACAAATTCTCTAACCCCTTTGACCTCAGAGATTATATTGCCAATCCCATACACTAGCACCATGAGGATTAAGTGAGATGATGTATATCAAAGGATGTGACAGTTCTTTGTGGTATATGGCACCAGACTGGACCTAGGCTCTGAACATGTCACTAAGCCCCTTCTTGTTTGTAGCTCTGGCAAGTGAGACTGACTGCCAAGCTTGTTGGCCTCTGGTGGCTCAGAATGTAGGACAGGTGTGCTCTCACAGTAGATTGCAGAAACAACTCAACAGTGAACATTGATCAAATGCATGTAAAATAGGGCATATTTTGCCCTGGAGCTGCATTGTAATGCAGCTTTTGGAGTTCTTGCTGTGTAACTATACTGAATAGTGTTTTGAGGAGAAACTTCAGGTGCATTCTTCATTCTTATGTGTAAATATTTATTGAGTCCTGACCCAGAGCACAGCTCTTTAAGGAACTTTTTCATGGTTTAAAAGCAAACATACCTTGCCCTCTTCCTTCCCCTGGATTGTGTTTGGGAACCTGTGGCATATGCATGTTGTAATGAGCCAGCTGGAGCTGGAGAGGACCCTGGGCAGACCCTGGGAGGTGCAAGAGGGCAATTGCTGTCACTCAGATGCTAGTCCAGGACTGGAGATCATGTGATTTAATCTCACACTGCTCACTTCAATTTTCAAAGCTTCTGGGAATGGAAAAAAAAATTACATCAGCCTCCTTTTTTCCCATAAAATGTTTGCTCTGGAGTCTTCTATCCAACCTCTGCCCCTCCAAAAAACCTCAACCCCCCCCCCCAAATAAAAATCATACATACATTTAAAATTGAAAACACTGTGAAGTTTTCCATTTAAAAATTTTTTAATGATATGTTTTTGTTTTTAGTAAAGGAAGTGAGCCCGTTTAGAAATCTGTTTCAAATAAACAGAGATTTTGGTTACTCTGAGTTCTAAATCAAAAGTAAAGCATAAAGGTTGCTGGTTGCTAAGGGAACAATTGTAAGCAAATTTCAAGAACCAGCTAAAAAAGAAAAATCTTAAAGTGGGGCAGGAGAATGAGACCAGCCTAGACCCTTTCATAAAGTAAATTGTTACAAAACAGCTTCCTCCTTGCCCCTCCCTTTCCCTTCTCCCCTCTTCCCCTCCTTCCCTCCCCTATCCCCTATTCCCTCCCCTCTCCTTTCTTCTCTCCTTTCCTTTCTCAACCACATGCAACATGGAAACACAAGAATGAGTGAAACACAGAAGTTGCCTTCAATATGCTCATCAACTGCTAGAGAACACACAAAAAGAGAAGTGAATGATTGGCATGTACTAGACTCACAGTACATATTTTGTTGAGTGAATGAATGAACAAATAAAGGAATGAAAATAAATAGTAAAGGAATGTTCAAGATATAGTGTTTAACCCCAAGAGAGGAGCAACCTTTATTTATTTATTTTTACATTTCTGCTATCGAGATTTATAGAATCTTAAAACTGGACGGAAATGTGGTCAGTGTTGTATTTGATTTCTTAACCAATACATGAACCTCACCCAATACGTGAATCTACAACCTACTGAGAGTCAGAGACATGGGGACCAGCTTTCTGGCTCATGAGAAGATGAAAAGGAAGGCCTCCTATGGAGTCAGTGGTGCCTGCTACTGGAGGGTTGAAAGGCAGGACCACTTGGAGGACTCAGTTGCTTTCCATGGGGTTCTTTTCCAACTTCACCCCCAACATCCAGAGTTCTATCCTCTGGCTGTCTCTGATTTTATAGAAGGAGTTGATTCCATTCTTGAGAGACTGAAATGTATGAAAGTTTTCCCTTCTGTCTAGAAGAGAAACTGTAATTAGCACCTCGTGGCACTTGCTCTATTTTTTTTTTTTTTTATCTCTGAGCACATTCTGAGGCAGCCCCATTAGCTCTAGCAGAGAAACTCAAGTCATGGGGCCAGGGTGGGAAAGGAGGATGTAGCTACAGCTCTCTCCAATGAAATGTAAAATGTGTTCTCTAGTGCTTCATATTTCTTTTTCTGCAAATTGCTTTTGAGATTTTCTCTTTATTTTGATACTCATCAGGTTGACTCTGATGTGTCTATGTGAGTTTTCTTTGTATTTATCCCACTTGGGATTCTATAGCATTCTTGGATTGGTGGGCTGATGATTTCATTCATTTAGGAAAATTTTCAGTCATTATCTCTTCAAATATTTTTTTCTGCCTGATTTCTCTTTCTCTTCTTCGGGGAGTCCAATTACACATATATTAGATACTGTTTGATATTGCCCCATGGATCTTGGGTGTTATATACGTTTTTTTTCTTTTATTTTTCTCTTTGTATTTAAGTTTGGGTAATTTTTATTGACCTATTTTGAGGTTTATTCATTATTTCCTCTGATGTATGCATTCTGTTAGTAAGCACATTGAAAGAATTCTTCTCTGATATGTGATTTTCATTTCTAACATTTCCATCAGCTCATTTTTAGTTTCTGTCTCACCAGTGAAACTCTCCATCTGTTCATGCATGTTTTTCCATTAGATCCTTTAACATACTTATTATAGGTACTTTAAAGTCTCCATTGGATAATTCCAATATCTGGGCTGTCTCTAAGTCTGGTTCTGTTGACTGTTATTTTCTTCTGATTATGGGTCATATTTTTTTCCTTTATCATTCACCTTGTAATTTTTTCTTAATGCTGGGCATTGTCAGTAAAGGCACAATAGAGACAGATGCACAGCATTTATGCCCAGAAAAGAGTATGCTTTTTCCTCTGTCAGGCTGTTAAAGTGGAAATTTGAGTCAATCTAGTCTGTAATGATGATAGGTCTGGGCTTTGTTGTTGCCTTAGTTGCATTCATTATACCACAGGGCAGTCCTTTTCAAGAGTTTGGTTTTTAATCCATTAACAAAAGTTCACAGGTCTTTCTGATGTTATTTTTTTCAATTTAACTAAGAAAATTATTAACAATATTTTTGGGTAGACAATAGCCCTCACTCCACATACACTCAGGCAATAGACAAGAAATTGCAGCAAAAAACAAACCTATTTGATTTGTTGTTGTCCCATCCCTGAGCGACATATATTAAAGGAGCTAGTGGGAAATGAACGGTTAGCAGAAAGAAGAGAAAACTAATCTAATGTCCTGGGTGAACTTTCTCCTGAATAATTGAAGACAGGGTAGTTTAGCTGGGGAGAAAAATAGGAATTAACCTCTGAAAAAGTAACTAAAACACTGGGCATTGCAAAGCAATGTAGACATTAAATATTTGGGAATTTAATTTAAAAAGCATTATCTGTGCACTTGTATTGTGCTAGATGCTGGCCTATAGGTGTTGAGAATATAGAAGTAGTCCCATTGTTGGGAGTGGTTAGGAAAGGTTTCACAAAAGCATAAGACATTAAGCTCATCATTTCACAACTGCATGGGCCTTTAAAGATCATCTAACACAAAGTTTTTCACACTCTGGTTGGAATTACCTATATAGATTTGTAAAATCCCAGCTTCCTCGATGCCAAATCTGGAGATTCTGATTCAGTAGGTCTGGTTTGGGCCCAGGAATTTGTATTTTTAAAAAGTGTACCAGATGATTTTGGAGCACAGAAGCACTGAACCAAACTCCTCACTTTTACAAGCAAGCCTAGATAAAAGGATTGTTCTGTCCATGGTCACACAGCTGAGATGGTGGCAAAGCCCAGAGCTCAAGCCACATAATGATAACAACTATTATGTATCAGCAGCTTTCTATGTGCCAGACATTGTCTTATGCACTTTGCATATATTATCACATTTAAACCTCATAACAACCAAATACAATCATTGTAATTATATAATAATCTCTATTTTAAAGAAGAAACCAACTCTTTGAGAGGTAAATTTTCGCTGAGATTACATAGCAAATATATGGCAGAGCCTCAATTTGAACTCTGAAGCCTAGGCCTTTAACCATTATGCACAGAGACTTCTTGGATATTTGCCCAACAGTTGACCTACACCTCAGCTTAAGGCAGGGCTGAGAGAGGAAGGAGCAGGAACATGGCAGCAGGTTCCTTAAGGAAGGATTTTACATGAAGGCAGCGTGTTTAGTGTAAATGTTTTGTCTGGAGAGAAGACAGATAGCTATTTCCAGAATCTAGAAGGGGGTCTTCTCTGAAACATGTCCCATTGCCAACCAAACAATTTCCTTCTCCAAAAGTAAATTTCAACTGGGAATCTGGCACCAACCTTAGGTGATTTAATGGTATATGACTGACATCTTATCCTCAAGCCAGAATTCACAAGGGCTTGTCCTCTGGGAGATGATTATTTTCTCTGCCTCTTCTCCCTGAGGAAGGTCTTTGTGTTCCTTAGAAAAGAGTCAAAGAGGCACAGCTGACCATCCCCACCTCCCTCTTCACACACCTCCTCTCTTAAACATACAGAAACATAGTTCCCTAAGGTAACATTTATTTGATGCACATTTTAAAAGGAAACTTAATCCTGTAAGATTTTGAGAAAAGCATCTTTACTTTGATGCATTTCTAGACTCATCTGAATAAACAGACAAATGAAATTCAGCTGCTCAGTAACTAAAATCTCTGCTTAGGCCACCCTCCGCAGTACAAGGAAAGGAAATTGCATTCCTGGTTGCTGTCACAACTGGGTCATTGCAGCTGAAGAGTCAGGAGAGAAGCTGGGGTGAGCCTTAGCTCCACCATCTCTCTGAGTGTGATCTTGGCCCAGATAAGGTGTGTGAGCTAGATGCCAACTTCTCCCAGCCTGTTTCCTTGACTGTCAGATAGAAGCATCCCCTTGAGGTTGCTGGGTATATTAAATGAAGAGTCTAGGGGTACCTGGGTGATTCAGTCAGTTAAGTGTCTGACTCTTGATTTTGCCTCAGGTCATGATCTCAGGGTTCATGAGATGGAGCCCCACTTCAGGCTCTGCACTGACAATGTGGAGCCTGCTTGGGATTTCTTTCTCTCTCCCCCTCTGCCCTCTTGCATTTTCTCTCTCAAAATAAGTAAATAAACATAAAAAAATGAAGAGTCTAGCCTGAGCTAGGTGGCCAATCAATGGTAGCAATGATTATCACCATTTAAGGATGATCTTAGGCCATTAGATGTGCATTCATTTACTCACCAACCCTGCACCCTACATCTTTCTCCCTCTCAAAGCACCTTATGAGCAGCTACAAGGGGCCAATGAGCACCACTGGGATGGTTGTGCACTACTTGGGACTTATTTCTTATGGGATGGATTCCTAGTGAGTGCATCATGGCATATGAGAAAGGCAAAGACGTTCATGGACCCACTCTCCCCTTTCATTTTTCAGTTGGGAAAACTGAGGTTCAGAGAGGTTAGGGAATTAGCCCAAGGCCCTGGCCAGTAAGTGGTGGTGCTGGGATTCAAACTAGTCTATACCATTTTAGGAGTCCATGTTTCTTCCTGCTTTGTTAAAGGTTCGGTGGGTGAGGTCAGGAGAAGGGACAAAGATGGGTCTTCTAAGTATGCAGAACAGCTTGAACAAAGGCACCAAGATAGAAACGTCAATGGCAGATAAGACTTTGTAGGAGACTCTTTTGGCTCAGAGGGAGGGACAGGAAAGTAGACACAGGAAGAGTCAGGCAATTTGGATTCTGGTCTTGGCCTGTGAAAGACTAGCTTCCTGTGATATTCTAGCTGTGTGGCCGTAGAGAAGTTTCTCAGCCCCTCTGATCTTTAGTTTTCCTAACCATCAAGTGAGATCTGTACATACTGCCAAGCTCTCCACCCAGACAAGCAATTTTTCTATTCTGATGCAAGGAACATGAGCTGTCCCTTGCTCTCTTGGGCATGCTGTGCTCTAGTATTCAGGAGAGCTGGGAATACTTCTGGAGGTCCTGCTGCTGGCCCTCATGTCTCACTCTGTTTTCACAGGGTGGGAGAATGTCTATGGCTTTGATATGACCTGTATCCGGGATGTTGCCATGAAGGAGCCCCTGGTGGACATCGTGGATCCAAAGCAAGTGGTGACCAATGCCTGTTTAATAAAGGTCTGCAGACTCATTCTGCCTGGGCCCAAGCATGCTGGGAATCCAGCTGTGCCACCCTGGAAAGCTGTGGGCCTTAAGTAAAGGCAATACCAGCTCCTGCACACCCCCTGCCTGGTGAGGCAAGGCCACCTTGGCCAGAGCCTCTGGCATCCCAACGTTACTGCCTGTCACAAGAAGGTGCTCACACTGAGCAGAGCCAGAGAGAGAGCCACTGGACTCCACGGTGGCACAGCTGAGGGGAAGGAATCAGTTTATATCCCTTTGTGATGCAAGTGGAAGGGTGTGGGGGAGGGGGCATCAAAGGAGAGGCAGGAGGGTATGCTCAGGTTTGGGGAAGCTACTCCATTCACAGGTGGATGGCCCTCTTAGGAAAGAAATCCAATACCTCAATCTGCTGTATAATCTTCATTATACTCCCACTCCAAGTCTACATGAGACCCAGACAGACAGAGCTACTCAACCTCCTTCCTGAGTGGTCTTGTTTGTACAGGCTCTAATGGCTTTTCTTACAAGGCTTTCTTCAGTGCATATGATGAGCAGCTGGTCAGCATCCTCAGCACACCGATCCTTAGTGCATTCTTATGATTAAATATTCAAACGTATCAAACTTGATAGAGTAAAACCAAAAGCTCCCCTTGACCTCTCCTCCCTTTCAACCCCATGCACTTCTTGGAGGTAATATTGTTTACACATTGTATTGACATTTCCAGCCCCTTTTCTAAGTATTTGCATTTATATATGCTAATATATTATGTTGAACCATATAAATGACTGATATTTGTTTTTTAAAATATAGAAAGACATCACTTTCATATGGTTGAAGTTAACTTTTTAGTGTAAAAATCTGGGTTCGTTCTGTAAGTATTCATTGGCCCATGCAGCCCTCATCTTGCTAAAACATACTTGCCTGCTCTGGTCCTGTACATGTCACTTCCTGTCTGAGAGTACTCAGCTGGAGACCTGCAGAATTTTCAATGGATAAAGGGGAAGAGCATAGGGCCACTGGGGATGAGGAGAGGTTTCTGAAGTTCTGATGTAAACCACTGCTTTGCCAAGGGAGAACTGTCCTTTGTGCCTGGGCACAGTCTTCCTAAGAAGAACCATAACTCTTGGTCCATAGTGTCACTGTGGCATTTAGAAGGGACCTCTGAGGACAAATAAAACTAGATGAACCTCACACAGATGAGACTCATCAGATGTTTCCTCCCTCTTGTAACATCCTGCCTAGGAGGTATGGCTGGGAGCTAAGTCTTGGGCCCTCTGTTGATGGTGTTCTCACTACTTCTTAACTTGGTCCGTTCCAAGTCCAGGCAGGGTTGATTGCAAGCAAACGTGTTCTTGTAGTTATTTCCTACCAGCCCCTCTGTCCCTGAAGCCTCTCCCTCTCCCTGCCCCAATGAAGAAGCAGGAAAGTGCACCCCCAAATAAGCCCACCCATAGCACAAAACATTTTTGTAAGTACTGTAGAATAGATAGAAATCTACTGGTGCAACTGAATTTGCCCAAATGACATGTAGCAGCTATATGTAACCATTAGGCACCTGCATGTAATGGAATCAGCTTGAAGACATAATTCCTTTACTGTGCTTGGGCCCCAGGTTGCTTTCTGCCTTTGGTGGGGTGGAGTGGGTGTGGACACTGTGCTTCTGTAGGTCACAGGCACATGATGGACTGGCCTGCTTCACCCCCAGCCCCCTCCAAGGCCACTCTGCCTTCCCACCACCTTCTCCCCTCTCCTAGCAAGACTCTTTCACCTGGTTATACCTGAGTGCAGCCACAGACAAAGTAAACAAACCCAGTGAGGGCATTATACACACTCCTGTAAACTCCTTGTGGCTATGAGTGTGTGTCAAGCCTGTAGCTCTGTGCTGAAGTCCTGCCCCATCCCCATGCAGTAACCTTCCTTCCTCTCTTTTCTGAGAAGGATAAGAGTTGTCTGTGTTTTCTTCTGCAACCAAGAGAGCCCCTCTGTCAGCTTTCTTGCTAATGTGCTAAGCAACATTTTGTCAAGCCTGTTGGGAAAACACTTGCCCTTCTTCACACACTTAATTGCTGTTTTCATCGCTATTAACGTTTTAGAGTGTAACACTTTATTATAATTAAGACTCTGTTTTGACCAGACCTCTGCTCTGAGACATCCATTTGTAACATTATTTAGTGGTGGGGATAATGGCGGCCAGGGGCTCTTCTCAGTAGTTGGTACCTATGGAGCTTTCATGGGGGTTGCTGGAGGCCAAGTCCTCCTGGGGTGTCAGAGATACTGCTGCAGCAGGAAGACAGAAACCTTCCAGCATGGGGCTCTGGGATCTAGGAAGCCAGAGTAACCGGGTTTGGCTCTGTAGGCTTTGGTTCTGACAGGAGGGTGGGCCGGAGCCCAGAGGGGCCTCTGTGCCTCCAAAGCCCAGAGCAGCTGGCCACCTTTGCAGATGGCCCTGCCCCCATTCCAAAAGACCAACTGCCTCCATTGTCTCCATTTTAATGTATAGCTTCATTACTTCTGTCTTGAAGGCTTTTGTTCCTTCAGAAGCCCCTATTAAGATGCAAACGTCTGTAGGACCTAGTGAACACTGTCAGCTAACACAGGATAGCTGACAGTGGTTGATGCATATCTGAGAGCAGGACCCTGTGGAGGTGGAATTCCTGATCCACGGGTGTGGTGTGTGTGTGTGTGTGTGTGTGTGTGCCCCGAAAGTGGTGAAGAAGTGAGAGAGTTGACAAGAGAAAGGAGCCTGGTCCAAATGTGTCACAGAGCCTACTTCCCAGGTCTTCCCATAAAAAGTCATGGAAGGTTTTGGATTCAGGGAGCAGCAGAGTCTGAATGGATCTGAGAGATTAGTGGGTTGCTTTAGAGGAAAGGCCTGGGGTGGGGTTTGGGGGAGGTAGGCAGGAACATTGTCAAGCAGGGAGACCTGTAAGGAGAAGACTGAGAGGTGTCAGGTGCTAGGTTACATAGCATGGGTACACAGACCAATAATGGGCATCCCCTGCTCTGGCTCCAGTCTCATGGTGGGGGCCAGGCTGCTGAGATGAGCCAGAAGTACGGCGGAAGGCCAGGCTAGGCTGGAGGCAGGGGACCAAGAGAGAAAGATAACAAGAACCTTGGAAAGAGCCTGGAGCCTGGCTGTCTGGCCCTGGCTAAGAAAGAGATGGTAGTCCATGAGTGCAGGTACCATGAGCCTGGTGGACTGTGCTGATGCCAGTAACAAAGATACAGTTAATCACGTTTTGCTCTGAGTTGTTGAGCTGGAAAGAACTGTGGATAATACGTGACCAGAGGGATAATGAATGTCATGACTAACAGGTGCTGGGTTTAAAAAGGAGCAATGACCCAAACTTAACAGGATGACATATGATGGATGACCCTACACTCGGTTCCCAGGACAAAAGGAAAAACGAACATGAGCAGGATGCGGTGGGGGGAGGCGGGTTGGCCAGAGTGAAGTCTGAGCCAGCAGTGTGGTCTTTGAGATCAGAGGCTGCTAGAAGTATGTCCCAAACAAGAAAGGTGACAGAGTCAGAAATCATGACTCATGCAAAGTGAATAAAAAAGTAGACACAGTTTATGCTGGAGAAGAAAATGTTCAGGGGGCCCATGTGAGCTAGAATAGACATTTGACTTATTCCATGGGTGGAATTTACAGAGACTGGTGTGTACTCTCCTTACTCATTTAGAAGAGGGACCTGTGCATTGGAGGTGTCAGGAAATGGAATCAGCTGCCTGGCAGGTAGTGAATACATCATCCATGAAGGTGTCCAAGCAAGCATCAGAGGGCCACTTCCCAGGAATGCTACCAAAGAGGCTCTTGCATTGAATGAAGGGAGACTGGCTTTCTAATCCCATCAAATTCTACATGCTCAACCCAGGGCTTCCCATCCCATTAATTCTTGTTCCCCATCCTTGGTTCCAGAAGCACAGCAAAACTGATGAGGTGACATCACTGAGGAGCTCCCCATCCCCCTAAATTTGCATTCCACTCTCTTCCCAACTAATAGGTCAGAACTTCAGCTTCCCTCAGAGGATGTGATGGCTGCACACCCCAGACCACAATAGGACTCTTATCTGACCTTCTCCCTTGACTGCACCTCTTCCTTTGTCCACCCCCATGGAGGCAGGACTTCTCTTTGAGGGCCTTGGGATGCTTTGCATCTGCCTTTCCTTTATTTATCCTAGAAATATGTAGAGATAAAAACCATTTCTGCTACATCACTCTGTGTCTTCCCTGCTCTTGTTTCCCCACCTTCAGACCCCTCTTCTAATTATCCCCAATGTATTCTATCATCTGGGTCTCAGGAGAGCCCCTTGGAACCAGTCCAGGCACACAGATATCTGTCTGGTTCTTACAAAGTCTTCAGGACAGAGGTCCTTGCTACACACCCCCGACAATGGGAAGCTTCCTTAGACCTCTGAAAGCTGTCTGGATGCCTCTAGGGCCCTTGGAAGGTTGGCCCTGTCTCATCGGAGCCAGCAAATAGCAGGTCAGCATCCTTCACACAGAAAAGAACAGCATATTGCAAACTGTCTTTCATTATACTTGCTCCCCACGCAACATTGATTTTCAGCCACTTCCCAGCTGAAATTGTTAGAATTATTAGTTCTTTGTGCTCTCCATTTCCTGTACAGAACTGAAAAATTCTTACCTCTTATTGTTCCCTTTTCTTTCTTCCTTCTTCTCCCTCCCTCTCTCTCCTTCTCTCTTTCTTTCTTCCTTCCTTTCCTTCCTTCCTACCATCCTTCCTACATTCCTTCCTTCCTTCTTTCCTTCCTTCCTGCCTCCCTCCTTCCCCCTCCCTCTCTCCTTCTCTCTTTCCCTTTCTTTCTCTCTACCTCCCTCCCTCCCTTCCTTCTTGCTTTCCTTCCTTCCTCCCTCCCTCTCCCCTTCCTTCCTTCCTTCCTTCCTTCCTTCCTTCCTTCCAGGTTTCCTTTCAGGTAGATGGTCAGCAGGGCTCCCCTTAGTTTAGTCTGTGACAGTGGGTGGGCTCAGTTCGTCACTTCTAATACTTGGTGTCTCCTGTTGCTGGGAACTTGAATATCAAAAAATTGGGAAATGACTAATCTGGTTCACTGATATCACTGGGAGGGTTTGGTAAAGTACAAATTGCTGTTTTGATCCCATAGGTTTGAGATGCTCTCCCGACCCCACCCATACAGAATTTGCACCCAGGTGATGCTAATGCCCATCATCTGGGACCGCACTTTGAGAACAACTAGATGAGCAGAGCAGTGCTGAGGTGGACTGCTCTGAGGCTGTTCAGATTGGGTTCAGAAATGTTCTGTCTCATTAATCCTCTCCCTTTTCCACCCTCTGCTCCATAAGCCCCCATCCCCAGCAGATTTACCTTCCTAATTCTGTTGCCCTCACATTCTGATTCAAATGTGTTTGCACCATTGCCTGAGCATACCCCACCCTAAGAAAGGATGGATGAGGTCATTGGGAGGTGGTGGGTGGGCCTGGGGATCCATCCCAAGAGTAAATGGTAGCCCCAGAGCAGTGGTCTTCCACGGGAATGTAGCTGCTGACCAGGACCCAGACCTAGTGAAGATGCTAAGTGTCTGGCATTCTCTTTTCTCTGGGCCACAGGAAGTGGACATTTACACGGTGAAGACGGAAGAGCTGTCATTCACATCTGCCTTCTGCCTGCAGATACAGCGAAATGACTACATCCACGCCCTGGTCACCTATTTTAATATTGAATTTACCAAGTGCCACAAGAAAATGGGGTTTTCCACAGGTGAGCCTTTTGTTGGCACTCCAGACCCTCCCCACCCTCCATGCTGAGGCTTTGTGGAAGTGACCAGGGCTGGCCTGACCTGGGGAAAGGACCTGGGGCATAAGCCCTTGCTTAGCATCTCGTAAGCCTTCTCCAGCACTTCCCCACACTTTTGACTGACAAAAGGAGAAGGTAAATGAAAGTGTATATTGTATGATCAGAGCTGAGAGTATGTGTTCGGTGGAGAGAAGCAGGGGGGAAGCCCAATTTCAGGGGCACATTTGTTCATTGAACATTTTCTAGGCATATTCTGTGTGAGAGGTAAGGATACAGAGTGTGATAAGATTTCCCCATCTTCACCACTGTGCCCTACTTCAGGATTCAATGAATCTCTCGGTAGGCTGCAGACTATGTCTCTCTGTCTCCTTCCGCCCCAATCCATCCTTCCTGACACTGTTTCCCAAAGACCACCTGAGATCCCCTCCCAGCCCCCCTTCAGAGGTGCCTCATTGCCTGAAGCAGGTAAACCCACATGTCTTTGCCCTGTAAGTGGGGGTTCCACCATACCTAGCCCCCTACCAACTTCTCCCAACTCATTTCTCACTGCCCTTCCTTTGCTTTGCCTTCCTCCCCTGTCTCATTGTTGCACCACACACAGGGTCCAGTCACACTGAGCACCTCACAGTCCCCTGAACTTAGAAAAGCTTCCTAAATCTCTAGGCTATTGCCTCTGCACATGCCAACCCTTTGTCCACCCAGGTGTTTCACGGGGACAAGAGGGTCTTTTGTCAGAGGCTCTTGTCATCTCCTTTCTCCCTGCAGTAGTCTGCTAGGACTGCCATAACAAAGTATGACAGGCTAGTGATTTAAACGACAGAAATTTACTTCTCACAGTTCTGAAAGATCAAGGTGCCAGCAAGTTTGCTTTCTCCTGAGGCTCTCTCCTTGGCTTGCAGGTGGCCTCCTTCTCTCTCTGTCCTCACAGGGCATGTACTCCTGGTGTCTCTCTGGTGTCCTGAGAGATTAGGACATTTATGTATTTGTATGAGGAGACTCTAAAAGGACACAAGCCAGATTGGATTAGGGCCCACCCAAAGACCTTATTGTAAAGGCTTCTGTAAATGCTCTATCTCCAAATATAGCCATATTCTGAGGTGCAGGGGGATTAGGGCCTCAGCACATGAATTTCAGGGAACACAATTCAGCCCCAAACACCTCCCCTATGCCCACTCCTCACCTGGACAATCCCAGCACAGGCCTCATCTCTCAGCTCAGATATTACTTGATCCCTTCCTTCACTCCTGGTTAAGTTTAGGAGTTCTTCTTGGGGCTTCCTGACATCCTGTGCTTATGTTTGTCATGGAAATGTAAAAAAAAGGGTATAAAAAAGTCAAGAAGGGCAGCTGGGTGGCTCAGTCGGTTAAGCGTCCGACTTCGGCTCAGGTCATGATCTCACGGTCCTCGAGTCCAAGCCCCGCGTTGGGCTCTGTGCTAACAGCTCAGAGCCTGGATCCTGCTTTGGATTCTGTGTCTCCCTCTCTTTGTGACCCTCCACTGTTCATGCTCTGTCTCTCTCTGTCTCAAAAATAAATAAATGTTAAAAATTTTTTTTTAAAAAAAGTCAAGGAAAAAGTCCTCTTCCCACTCCAGCCCAGTTCTGTGCCCCAGAGGCATATGTTAACCACTTTTTATTTTTTGCTTTTTATTTGAAATACTTCTCATATGAAGTTGCCAAAATAGTACATAGAGTCCTGTGAACCCTTTACCCAGCTCCCCCCAACTATGGTATCACATCTAAACTACACTTTTCTTAAAACATGGGTTGACTTATACCAAACACACGGCCCTCTGCTACCTTGTCTTTATTTAACAATAAACCTTAGAAGGCAAACCTAAGCAAGCAACTCATGATCTCAGATCTCACGACCTTGCTCTCAGGGTCGTGAGTTTAAGTCCCATGTTGGGCACCATGCTGGGCTTGAAGCCTACTTAAAAAACAAAACAAACAAACAGAAAAACAATATACCTTGGAGACACTTTCACAGCCTCATTGACATAACTACTTTATTTTATTTTATTTTTATTTTTTGTTTTTGAAATAACTACACAGGATTTCAATGTCAGATGTAGCTTATTCAACATTTTTCACTCTGTTTGCAATTCTCAGTCTCCCCATGGGCTGGGATGACATCTCATGAATCTCTGCACTCTGGGCTTCTAGAGCAGTGTTTGGCTTGTAGTGGCTTCTAAACAGATCACTGTTAAATGAGTATATGAAGATCTGAGTCCTGCTCTTGGGAACATGTTCCTATTGGCCACGCATGTGAAGTCTTCTTGGGAAGCAGGAGCACGTCGTTAGGGGCAAGCCAGCATGCATGTGCCAAGGGTAGGTGAGCTCTACCAGAGTCCAAGGACATGATTCTTCACTTCCTGAAGCCTTGGTGACAATGATTGATCCTCTTTGACCTATTAACAGAGAGGGCAAGAGGTTTATCCAGCCCCTCCAAGAAAAAAAGGTTTTTTTCCAGAACTGGTGTCTCCTGACCACCAAGATCATGATCTTCTGGTCTCCAACATCTGGCCCAGTGCTGGTGCACCCTGTCCTGGGGAAAACCAGAGGCTCCCAACCTTGGTCATTTTTAGCTATTCCCCTTCTTAGAGTGGCAGCAGGAGAGATTGTCTTCCTGGTAGGCAGGGATGGCTAGGAGGGAGAAGGGAGGTTTTACCTGGACCTTGAAGGGTAAGACTCAACCTCACAGTGGTGGGGTGTGGCAGTGGTGGGAGGGTGGAACAGGAGCCTGCTTGAGGACCATTACTGTGATTGGAAGCCAGGGATGGAGCCACAGAAGCTGGCCCTGCCTCTACCATCTCCAGGATGATGTTTCTACCGGGGTCTGCCCTGCTACAGGTAATGAGAAAGGGTGGCAGGGATACTCTGGGAAATATTGTGTGTTTGTAAAGCCTAGGATCTAGCCCATAGCTTTCAGCTGGGGTTTCCCTTCCCTGAGTTTATTTCCATTCCTTGAGGTCAAGCAGACAGGCTGTCCCACCCCTGCCCAGAGGTGGTTCTCTGGCACTGTGATGGCGGGAACAACATTCCTGATGCCCCACAGGAAGGAGTCCTGGTTAACCTTAAGTTCAGAATCGAAGGACTCAGCCCCTGGCTGCCTGAGGGATGATGAGGATTTGCCCTTCGTATTAAAGTCTCCAACCCACTGGGGCAGTTTCTTCCTGTTCTCTGGTCATACTCCCACTGTAGTTCGTCACAAGTCCCTGTGAGAAACAATGAGGACTATATTTCAGAGGCTCAAAGACCATGGGTATAGATCAAGGTCTGAGCTCATTTGTCTTTTTGTTTTTTTTTTAAGATTTTATTTTTTTTGAAGTAACCTCTACATCCAATGTGAGGCTTGAACTCTCAACCCCAAGATCAAGATTTTCACGCTCTACTGACTGAGCCAGCCAAGAACCCCTTGTCTGTCTTTTTACAGCTATAGTATTATATCACCTCCTCTTTGCACAGAACCCCAGAAACGTAGGTCTGAAAGGTCATCCAGAGGTTCTGCACTGTCTGTTTCCATGCCTTGGTGCAGAGGTTCTCATCGTGTAGTCCACGGCCAGCAGCATCAGCATGACCTGGGAACCTGTTAGAAATGCGAATTGTCAAGACTTGCCCCAGATCTTCTGAATCAGAAACTCTGGGGTGGGGTCCAGAAATCTGTGTCTTACCAAGCCCTCCAGGTGACTGTAATGCACAAATCAGTTTGAGAACCACTGCCTCTGTGCTAGGCTGCCTGAACAAGAAGATTGTAAATTTGGCCAATGTTGATGCTTTTCACATCAACTGGAAAGCTAACTCCATCCGCTTACTACCTTTTCTCATCAAGGCCTATGCCTTCTGGCTGACATAGGTCCTTCTCACAGCAGCATTCCCATATAGAGATCAGGATTGGGGGGATACTTTGTTTCACTGTTTCCTCAGCCACCTGGGGAATGTCCACATAGGATTTTGCTTCCAGCAGGTAGCAAACATCTTTACCAGGTAGTGTGGGTTTGTCAGTGGGCTTTTCTGATCCTCTATACTTTGACCATCTAGAAAAGAGTATTTGCTTTTTGTTTTCAAGGACCTCAGATGCTCAGAATTGAATTAATCCTAATTCTTGGTACATGACATCATTGAATCAGGCACAGTTCACTTTTGTTTATTTATAACGAACACTTGTGAACTCACCACTGCCTCAGTAATTAGGACATAAATAGTTATTAACTAGCACACATTAGTAACTAGAAAAAAATGCATTATTGTTCTTAGAATGTAAATACATTAGTTGATATCAAGAAATAAACTGCTACTAATTAGAATATAAATATTAACCAGAGTACATTATTAATAAATATAATACTATTTATAATTAATAGGTAAATTAATTCACAGTCACATAATTAATCCTTGTGCGCTCACCACCTAACTAAATGGAGGCTCCACACCAGCCCATCACCCCCCATGTTGCCTCTAGATGAACACTATTCTGAATTCTGTGTTCTTTATCCCCTTGCTATTTTAAAAAAAGTTTTATCACATCTATGTGTATGTCTGTACACTGTATTGTTTGGGCTCAGCTATTTTTGAACTGCATGCAGCATGTAACCTGCCATATGTGCCCCCATCCCTTTGACTGACTGCCAGCTGAGCTTTCTATCTCAGCCCAGCCACAGCTGGCTCTGGAGGGGCCAACTCATAAGCACATCACGTATTGTGCTGCTTGAAAACAATCCCTGTTAATGGTTCTGGCATCTCCTCTCTGCAGCTCCAGGCAGAAGCTGTCGCAAATGGGCACAGGAACCTAGGGTTCCAGGCTGTGCCAGCCAGTGGGCATAGCTGCCCCTCCCCTTGGACACATCCTCAGTGGATGGGGGCAGGGACACTTGGGGGTGCACGGAGGGACAGTGGCTTGAGTAGAATCAGACCTGGGGTAGAGTCTTAGTCTTTCCAGGAGTCAGCCAGGTAGGGCAGCCAGACAAAGGTGATAGGTCTTAAGTAAGTTACTTTCTGGGCCTCAAGCTCATTATGGATGATGTAGTTGGACCTAGATGCCTAGCAGCCCCTTCCTGCTTTGCCATCTGGTGACAGTGAGTCATTGTCTCAGGTCAGAGAAGCTTCTTGGTGCATAGTCTTTCATTCTCTAAAAAGCTTCTGATCTCCCTGGGCAATATAAATTACACATTTATAGCTAGAAAAAGTTTTAAATTTTAGACAAAGCTACCAGCCACTTAGCCACTATGAAGTGAAACAAGAAGCAGGATTCCACTCCCTTTCCAGAAGCACCAGGAAAAATCTTCTTATGAAAGCCCCTGCCATTTGTTCCCACAGCCCCCTGAGCTCTGCATCCCCATCCTTGGTCACAAGGATGACCTCGCTGCCTGAGAGTCTTCTCATTTAGGCTATAGGATGTGAGGGGGAGGCAAGGCTGTATAGGTCGCTGTTTTCCAAATTTAGGACCATATCTGGGAACTGATAGGCATCCTGAATTGATGTCTGTTGAATGAAGGAATGCATGCATGAATAAATGCATATGTACTTGGAATGTTGGGGGCAGTACTGGTTATACTCACTGTAAAATATAGAACAAAAGCTGTCCATAACCCACAACCCAGAGAGACTGTGAAGGGGAGGGAGAAAACGGGAGGTTAGCATGTGGGGTCAGGATATTAAGAGGATAAATATATCTTCATAATAGGGAATGCTGAAAGTTACATGATCTAGAAGGTTATAGCTGGGGCAGGGTAGGGTGGGAAAGACTTATTTACTGATGAGAATTCTAGATGTCATCCACAGCCTTGTTCTGGGTGCTCACCCTTGCACCTAGCACCTTTCTGGATGCTTCCCCAGGACATTCTAGACCACTAGAGTGATGTAGAACATCTTTGAAGGTCAGAGCCATAGATTATGGATAAATAAAATGATATGCCACCTCCCATAATGATTATAACCACATAATTCAATGGCTTAGCAATACCCTAACATGGGGTTAATGTGTTATGGTAGGGAGACCATATTTATCTTTCAATTAAAGACACTTCTGATAGTGAAAAGGAAAGCTATTAATAGTTATGCTAGGAAGACAAGTAAACTGGAGTTGTCTTGGGCACAGCAGGAGATTTGGTCATATACTTTGCCCCTTCTCATCCCATCTGATTCTCAAAGTACTTGGGGAGATAGATATCGTGCCCCACATTCTGCAGGTGTATAAAATGAGCCCCAGGGTCATATTTCAAACACAAGGCAACATGGAGGCATGAAACTGGGACTATTGTTGCCTAATTAAATGTTCTTTCCACTCTTGCCCACCAAAGAGATGTTATTAGATATGAAAGAGTGGGTTTGTAAAGGGATTTCAGCCATGCTCTGTGCCTACAACACATGTGGGGGATTTTTAAGTCTTGGCAACTCTGCTCCCTTCACATCCCCCAGAATGACTGAATTCAAGTCTCTAGGAGTAGTGTTGAGAAATCTGAATTTTAATCAGTTTCTCCTGGACACCTTGATGGAGAATTAGTATTGTGAAAAGTGGTCTAGATGATTAGTTCATGGCTGATGGACCCCATGACAGAAATGTTTGGGGAGGTTCTCAAACTTTTGATGTTGTCAAGGGGAAAAAACCCACTTTTCTCCAACCCAAGGCTGGTGTATTTTTTGGACCACCACCAGACACACCTAGGCTTGATGGCTGCCAAACCTGAGCCAGTGAATCTCTGGGACTCTCATAAGGCATCTGATTAGGTGACAGAAGGAAGTTGCTTGAATCCCCTTGCCTGAAGGTCTTTAAGAACAGGAGAGACACCTGTCTGAACTGGTGTAGGAGGAAGTGGGGGCGAGAGTGCTGTCAGTCATACGCTGCCATTCTCTGTATACACCAGAGACTATCTTTTGACAATTTATTTAGATGTAGTTGGCAGGGAAGTGGCTGGGACAGGTGGACTTTGTCTGTAGACAGCAATATGCTTTAGAGGCCATGAAGACTGGATATGTTTGGGTATCTAGGATCTAAAAGCCACAGACTGCACGTTCATGATCCTCCTTCAAGCCTTTCCAAACTCTCAGGCGGCTTTTCCCTGCCATGACCTTGAGTTTGCACTGATTTCCCAAATGCATACATTGAAGGCTACCCAAGTCTTTAACCAGATCACTGACATTTGATCAAGCCAGTTCATTGCAAAGGGCAAAGAAAGACTCTTCACTACCTTTTTAAATAGATCCTGGGGTTTATAAGATCTTAGAGGCGATCTGATCAGACTCAGTGCATGATAAATCCCCAGTGTTTGTTATAGAAACACCTCAAAGTTGGACCTCAGGTAGCTCAGATGATTGCAGAACAGCCCTAATTATTCCTGGTGAATTAAAAATCTGCCTTCTAGTAACTCCCAGTGACTAGCCTTTGTTCTGCCTCCAATGCCATATATAAGGCCACATATGTCTTTCTATGTGACAGTTTTTGAAGTATTGAAAGGCACTTATTATTCTCCCCGAGTCTTCTCATTTTTAGCTCTGGTCCCAAGCAAAGAGGAAATCAGTATTAATGAGTCCTACATCCAGGTGGAGGAAGGTTAGAGACTGAAGGGCCAAGAGGATCTTACTATAATGGGTTCTTCTACTATCTATAGTTTTCAAAGTCTCCAATGTAATTGAACATCTATGGGTACCTTGAGGCATAACAAAGTGTCTACTATTTGGGTTTTGCCATCTATAAGTGTAGTAGTTACAATCTACCAAGTGTGGTGGTAGGCACTGAGGATATAACAGTGAACAAGTCTGGCATGGTGCCTGCCTTCATGGAAATTGCAGTCTTGTGGAGGAAGCACACAGCTGAAAAAAGACAAAGGCATTTATGCTGCAGTATGATAGACATTGTGGTAACCAAAGCTCAGGGTGGGCGGCCAAACTAGGCTTCCCAAAGGAAGTGACTTTGAAGGATGAGGAAGGGAGAGACTGGTGGACTAGGAGGGAAAAGTATTCCAAAGATAGTTGGTGCTGAGGAAGATGGCCCATAAGCAGGCCCCCTCTTCTTGTTGTAGAGTATGTAGTGTGCCGAGAGAGGATGGATGGGATTTAATGGCAAATACAGGGAGTTGCTAGGATTGGTGTACCTTTGGATCATGCAGGAAGAGTGAGCTGTGGACCAGTGGTGGGGCTGTGGGATGAGAAATATCCCTTACTTCTTTTGGATCCAGTTAGGAGGACACAGCTGAAACCCCACAACAGATGTGGGCCAAGGGTACCAGGTTCAGTTCTAGGGCAGAGAAATGGCAGGGAAGCCTATGTGTAGGATTGGGGTGTTGGTGGGACACGGGTTTAGTTAAGAAATTTGCACACCTGATGTCATTTAAGGGGAGACAGGATGGTCTACTCTACAAATCTCCCTCTTATGCTGTCTGAACGTCTTCACTCTGTTGAACTAATTAAAAACAGTAGCCTTTTGAGATTCCTTTATGTTAATGAGCTTAGTTGGTGAGAGGGTATTCATCCCACCCCTTGGAAGGAACTTGTAATACCTGCTTCTTTCTCTTCTGATTCCTAGCTAAGATCGGCAGCCTGGAGGATCTGGGAACTTGATGGAAGGAGGAGCCCTGGGGCTGAGTGAGGATTTCTGGGGTTGGAGGCAGGCTCCAGGGGCTGGGTGCCTTGACCCACACAAGTGCTGGGAGTTGGTTTGGTGAATCCCAAAAGAAGCCCAGCAACTTCTAGGCAAGGTCTCAGCCTCAGTCCTTCTGGAGACATCTTCTCTGACTCTTCCTTCCCACCTCCCTTTTCTTCTCCCCTCAGCCCCCGATGCCCCCTACACCCACTGGAAGCAGACTGTCTTCTACTTGGAAGATTACCTCACTGTCCGGAGAGGGGAAGAAATCTATGGGACCATATCCATGAAGCCAAATGCCAAAAATGTGGTGAGTGCTGAGGCAGTCTCTGTCTGGGACAGGGTCAGAGGGAAGAAGGGACCCGTGGAGCTGGTTCCCTGGAGCTCCCAGGACCTCCTCACCCTGGTGCCCCAAGTGCCTTGTGCACAACCAGACAAGGTACTGGGGGAAGGGCAGTAGAAAGCTGGGTTTAGATCTGACTACGTATAACTGAAGGCCTCCAACCATGGCCCCTTAAAACTCAAGGGTGATAGATTTTCTCGAGGACCCACTCTGGACTCTCAGCCTTCCTTGCATTTAGCCTCCAGTTCTGCATCCGAGGGGCTTTGGGCACAGAGGCTGTTGCCATGGGTTTCAGCTCATTTAGAACAAGCCAACCCAGGAAATAACAGCTTCTGGTGGCTGGGAAGATGTTTGGTTCACGTTTCTTCAGCAAGCCTGGTGGGTCAGGGATCGTGCGATTCTTTCTGAGCAACCGCGGATGCAAGCGTGTGTATTAAAAGCATCTAGAGAATGCTTTGAAGGTTGTGCCACAGAACACTCAACCACCCCACTCTGTTTTCTCTCAGGATGAAATCAGAGGGAACATTTCTATATTATAACAGGAAGGCTTTAGGTTAGGAATCAAAGAACTTCCTGTGTGGATAATGAGGCACTAGAATAGATTCCCGAGGGCTGTTTGTGGGAACCCCTTAGCTAGAAAACCTTAGAAACACTGTAGTTACCCATCCCTCTGCCTGCGGGAGGGGGTGGTGCTTGCCTTTGCTACCACACTAATGCTGGGACCCTTTGCTCTTCCTTTGTAGCGAGACCTCGATTTCACGGTAGATTTGGATTTTAAGGGACAGCTGTGTGAAACATCTGTATCTAATGACTACAAAATGCGTTAGCATACGTGGGAGGCTGCAGACAGCGAGCAAGAAGAGAAACTCTTACCTCGATCTGCGGCTCTGTAACAAGGAACACCATTTGCAGGACTACACTCTCGAAAACCAGAGTTTTTAAATTCTGCCTTGAAGATTGGTGAACTCACCAGGGCTCCCGTGGGCCACTGGACAGAGAGCTTCCAGTTCCTCGGCTCTGCTCTGGGAGCCCTTCACAGAGGCTTTGCTGTCGCCGACAAAGAGCAACCTCCCGTGCTGTGGCTGGGGCCCCCAAGGATGGAAAAGTATACACGTATACCCATTTGTCCTCCTTAACTGTGAATCTCTGGAACTTCCAAGTTTTGCATGCTGCAGGCATCTAGGACAGATTGCTTCACTAGAACCTGGAGACATAGTGTCTTTGATAGCATAAGCCAGATTACCTGTCTGTGCGGTGGTGTGCGTGTGTGCGTGTGTGTGCGTGTGCGTGTACAGCATATACATTAGTTTATTTACCCACACCTGTATATGCATGCATATACAACCACGTGGGTATATTTCTGTGTTCATTCTGGGTGTGTGTGTGTGTGTATGTGTGTGTGTGTGTGTGTGTGTGTGTGCGCGTAGACTATATATTACTCTCAGAGGAGATTCTGTTGCTTTCGAATAGGAATTTGTTTTGTGATTAGTTCTCCCCACTTCCCATCCCTTACAGATGTTAAGCAGCTATGAAACGTTCTCTGTACTAGCTCTGGTCTTCTTTTGACTAGACTGTGGCTCTGAACCCTGAGCACAGTACCACGCACTCTGTTGGCACTCAATAAATGCACATGAGAGCGAAGCGATGGCCTGGTTGTGTTCCTGGTGCTCTGGGGTGGGAGGGTTTGGGAGGAGGTCAGAGGCCACACTGGAATGGAAGATCACAGGAGCAACAGATGCTGTTCCCAGCTCCCAGAAGGTAGTGTCTTGGTAGAAGCAGTCAGGACTGGTCCAACAGCATGTCCCCTGCAAACTCTCACAGGGTGGGGAGAGGGACTTAGGGGTGAAGTTGGGTGGGGGGGAGGACAGGAGCTAACCAAGAGTGCTCTAGAATGGAAGGCTACATGTAGCCTGGAGGAAGGCCAACCTCAGGAATAGGAGAATCTAGGGTGTGCATCCCACTGGGAGGGCCTGGAGAAAGCAGGAGATGGTGGTCCTGGATCCCTGGGGAGAGACTGGGGCAGGGTCTGAGTGAAAGACTAGGGTGCTGAGAGTTTGCTGTACTGCACAGTGTCTCGTCCCTGGTCCCTCACCCCTGGCTAGTGTTTGGCCTGGGCTGCCACCCTTTGCACCGACAGGAGCTCACCCACCTTGAGTAGAGCTTTCCCACCCAGCACAGGTGAAAAATACGTGGGTCCTAGGATGGTGCCCCAGGTTCCCAAGGCAGCCCCCTTCCCCAGCATGGCTGGTAAATCTCTAGCGCCCCCAACTTCTTTGGCCCTGCCTAAGCTGGCCTCTGCCTTCAGTGCACCATGGACCTTGGGCAAGTCATGTCACTTTCCTGAGCCTCAGCCTTTTCACCACTCATCTGGACTAGCTGATGTTCCACGCTGTGTCTTCGGGAGCCCTGGGGCTTGTGGGAGGTGCCAGGATCAAGGTGGGCAGAGTTCTGGGTTCCCTTCTCCCCAGGTTTAAAAAAAAATTCTGGGACGCCTGAGTGGCTCAGTCAGTTAGGCATCTGACTTCGGCTCAGGTCATGATTTCACAGTTTGTGAGTTCAAGCCCCTTGTTGGGCTCTGTGCTGATAGCTCAGAGCCTGGAGCCTGCTTTGGATTCTGTGTCTCCCCCTCTCTGACCCTCCCCTGCTCATGCTCTGTCTCTGTCTCTCTCTCTCAAAAATAAATAAACATTAAAAAATAAATTAAAAAAACCCCAATTCTTCCCTGGCCGGTCTTTATTTTCCTTGGGAAAAAGATTCTACTAAAAAATAAAAATAAAATAAAGACATGAAAAGGAACCAAGACCAAAAGCAAATACCTCTGAAAATGATGTATCTAGGTGACGCCAGAATCCTCCTGACCTTAATATTCTGAGGTCAGTGGTATCTTGGATCCTCTCACGTTCTCTCTCTCCTGCTGCTAGTCCTGTGCATTTTCACCTAAAGCTGCCCAGAGCAGCATTTGGGTCTTGGCTGGGTGCCCACCCCTTGGCCCAGAACCCCATTTTCACTCACCTACATCTTTATGCTATTTCTTGCCCCCATCAGCTCTGAAATATTCTCTCTGGAGCCATCATCACTCAGAAAGGAGAGCAAGCTCTATGGGCAGATATGGGGCCTTTGCCTGAATTTTAAAAGGGGCCTCCTGAAGGCACACACACACAGTTCTGTGGAGACTCTGCTTGGCATGAAATGTGAACTTCAGTCCCCACTTGCCCCCTGGTCTGGTGATAGGTACAGTGCAGAAACTGCACAATAGGACACAGAGGCCCTGAGAAAAGCTGTGCTGAGCCTCTTGGAGCCCATGTTGGTTTCCCTCTAGCTTGTAAAAGGCTGTCCTGCATTTCAATTGTCAGTCAATCATGCTTTCCATTAGAGACCTGTTGGCAAAACTTCTAGCTTTGGTCCAAGTGTGGTAACCAAATCTCCATAGGATGGAAACACAATGTACTTTGCCAGAGTGGTGAAGTGTTTGGATGTGGTTTGGTTTCTGGTTATTCTTTAGCTTCTGAGACAGGTAATGTCATCTGTGTTATCTCCCCTGGGGGAGATTTCCCAGATGCTGGGAAGGAAGAGGGCCATTTACAGGTAGTGGGTAGAGGTGGGGAGGACGCAGAGGAGGCCTGGGCTCAGCTGTGGGTGGGGTGTCCTGAGGCTGGTGGTGTCCTTGAAAATGATCAGTGACTCCAGCAGCAGTGGCCCCTACCCTTTTGTAACCCTGTGGCATCTGTATGCTTGTTGGCTTCTCCAGAATCCTGGAAGTTAGGTGCAGAAGCACCCCCACCTGTTCTGTGGTGGAGGCCCCCTGAGGACCCAGAAGGAGGAATGGAATTGTAGCAGAGCTAGGCTGTGACCTCAGTCCTGCCCAGTGGTCCTTTTGCTGCCCGTGCTGATCCCTCTGAGCCCAGGCCTGGAGGCCTCTCCTTGTACCTGGACACAAGTACAGTGAACATCATGTAGTACTTTCCATCTCCATGTGTTAGATAAGGAAAGAAAAGGACAAGCTCAAGAAGACAGCAGTGAATGTCTCAGGAGAGGGAAGGGAGGTGAAGAAGGACATGGAGGTGGGAGGTCCCCCAGAGGGCATTAGAGAGAAACTCATTAGTGGGTTTTCATGGTGGTGGCAATTGGGGAACCCTTACATTCTGCCTTTCCCTGGGCAGGGAGCCCAGCCAACTTTGTGGAGGATTCCATCCATGTCAACAGAGTAGAATCCTATGTGGCCAGGAACCAACTAGGAGGATGACCCCCTAGGAGCTCTAGGCATTTGGGGCCTACAGGCATCCCTTCATCCCTGGAAGACAGGGGAGGACTGAGCTGAACAGAGGCCCAGAGGTCTCTCAGGCCTCTCCAGCCACCAGAGGAGAAGGTCACCCCTGCAGCCTGCGCCAGGCCCTGGGTCTTCAGCCCTTGCCCTGCCATTTCCCATCTCTGCCCCTGGGTTGCAGGGGTGAAGCTGGGCAAGGCATGAGGAGCACTTCCACAGCAGCCCCTTTCTCCTGTCCACAAGAATGCTCTAGAGGGAATGTAATTTCTCTCTAATTCAGTGGAAAATAAGCAATATCTGCTTGGAGCACGTTCTGAATAGAAGTGGGTGTGTGAGATGAGGTCTTGGCATGACAGTAGAGACCCTATAAAGATGACTTCACTTATGAAATCTGTTCTGTCCCTGACTCTGCTTTTTTTTTTTTTTTTTTTTTTTTGAGACTGTACAATACTTACTAGTGGCTCTCACTCCTGTCTCTCTTCTTTCTTTCTTTGTCTTTGGGGGAAACTTCCCCCTTCCATTCCCAGCCTACTTCTACCCAGACCCACAGCCCTGGGGCCTCATTGGTGGTCTTATTTGGGCCTGTCTACCTGAGTCTTTCTGAAGGCCATTGCATGCATGGTCTCTCTTCCCCATTAGAGCACAGGCTCCAAGGGCAGAAACCTGCCTTTCTCTGTTCATCCTCTTGAACAACATGGGGGTGCAGGTGGGAGGTGACAGGGTGACACCTGACCAACTTGACTTCATGGAATGTGCTCAGGATCCATTTTAGGACTATCAGGCTCCTGTCCCTTCTATCTGTGCCCCTGGGGAGATATTGGAATTTTTGTTACTCTCACAAAAGCCACCTATGGAGGCTGTCTCCCCTTTGTTAGGCCCTCTCTGCTCCCCTGTCTCTACAGCCTTCCTCCCCTCTTGGCACTACAGCTGGCACCCCACCTTGAGGCCCAGCCTGAATCCAGACCTCTGTAACAAAATGAAATTAAGTGAGACATCTCAGCCCATTCCTGCGCTTTGGGTCAGTCACCCAGATAGGAGTCTGTCCTTGGCCTAGTGGCCAGTAGTGATCATGGAGTGATCTCCTATCCTTTTTTTTAAAATTTAATTTTAATTTTAATTTTTAATTTATTATTTATTTTTTTAATTAACATCCAAGTTAGTTAGCATATAGTACAATAATGATTTCAGGAGTAGATTCCAGTGATTCATCCCCTATGTATAACACCCAGTGCTCATCTCAACAAGTATCTTCCTTAATGTCCCTTGCCCATTTAGCCAATCCCCCCACCCATGGTTTGTTCTCTGTATTTAAGAGTGTCTTATGTTTTGTCCCCCTCCTTGTTTTTATATCATTTTTGCTTCCCTTCCTTTATGCTCATCTGTTTTGTATCTTAAATTCCACATATGAATGAAGCCATATGATATTTGTCTTTCTCTGACTGACTTATTTCGCTTAGCATAATACCTTCTACTTCCATCCACGTAGTTGAAAATGGCAATGTTTCATTCTTTTTGATCGCTGAGTAATACTCCACTGCATAATATACCACATCTTTATCAATTCGTGTATCAATGGACATTTGGGCTCTTTCGATACTTTGGCTATTGTCAATAGTGCTGCTATAAACATTGGGGTGCCTGTGCCCCTTAGAAACAGCGCACCTGTATCCCTTGGATAAATACCTAGTAGTGCAATTGCTGGCTTGTATGGTAGTTCTATTTTTAACTTTTTGCGGAACCTCCATACTGTTTCCCAGAGTGGCTGCGCCAGTTTGCATTCCCACCACTAGTGCAAAAGAGATCCTCTTTCTCTGCATCTTGGCCAACATAAGTGATCTCCTACCCTTAATCTTTGGGTATCACACACTAGGGGAGTTCTGTCTGTTCTTGCACCCCACCCCACCCTTGCCACTACACAGAGGTCCTGGGTTCTGGAACCCTCTTCCTGAAGACAGATTTTATTTGGTTGCTGTCTTGAGTCTTGCAAAGCACCTCGTTATATACCTGGTTTCTGACTGTAACCCCACCTGTGTGGCAGTCTAGCTTGTCTCAGACCCTTGCCCTGTGGTCTTGAGACTGTTGGGATAAACCTGCTTGAGGATGGGTGATCTCACACCTGTCTATGCATGATGAGTGTGCCTGGCTCCACATCTAAAGCCTCCCAGGCTGCCTTGAGCTCATCCCATTGGAAGCAATTGGCTCATATTCAGCTAAGGCTCAGACACAACATGTTCGATGATCAGAAATTTGACCAACAAACATTTATTAGATACTTAATGGGCTCTAGGCCCTGAAGTAGGCAATGGCACGTAGCAGAGTCACAGGCACTATCCCTGTACTTATGGCCTGCACTGTCTGGTTGTCAATCTCTGGGCAGGCTGAACTTGCTCCTGCCCCAACACTGAGAAATGAGGTCCCTCAGTCATCCTCCCTAACCTGGCTGCTCTACCCACCCCCCCACATCTGCAGTGTGAGCCCAGCTCGGTGATGCAAGCTGTATCAGGGTGAGTGGTGAGGATTTTGCCTCCTTAGTGTCCCTCAGTCATTAAGCTTTTGAAATAGAAGGAAAATATGCCTGAATTGCCCAGCTACCTGTTAATGCCACAGGAAGACCCGGTCTATCATTTTCAGAGAATGACAGCACTCAAGGAGGCCCAGAACCCTTCCTGATCCTAACCATAGGTCATTTCTCACAGTAGAAGTGAAAAGGGTCTTTACCAAAGGGTCTGTAGCTAGCACCTCACCCTCAAGGGCAGACAGAGCAAACTGGCAGAGGAAACCCCTAGGATGCTGGGTCACTTGGCCCAGGCCCTGCTGTCCCCACCCCCAAAGGCAAGCATCAGTCACTGGACAACTCTGCCACATGCCTTGGGGATTGGAGCCAAAGACTGAGACAAACCCCAGTGGGGCTGATTACTCACTATGTGACTTTGGGTCAGTTACTGCATGTCCACGAGACCCTTTAGAGATGATCTGGATGAAAGGAGATAAATGTAAAGCATGTTAGGAACCTGTGAAGCACAATAGCAATTCCAGGTATGATTGTTATTTTAATAATGTTTCTGCCCTGCATTCCAGCTCTGTTACTGAGAAACCTACCTGGGTGCCAGTGCCTGAGCCTATGCACCTCTGAAGGTGCTGGATGGCAGCAGGCTTTGTCATCAGAGCCACAGTCAGCAGCTGGCAAGGCCCCAGGGCTGCAAGCTTTGGTGAGTTTGGGGGGCAGCCTTGTAAGTAACACACATGTAGAGTTTTTGCCAAAAGCCTTGGGCAGAGGTGGCCTGCTTGTTGGCTCCTGTTCATTAGCTCTCTAAAGGCCTCACAGGTGGCTTGCAGAGATCTTTTTTTTAATGTTTATTTATTCTGAGAAAGAGAGAGAGAGAGAAAGAGAGTTGGGGAGGGGCAGAGAGGGAGCGAGAGAATCCTAAGCAGGCTCCTCGTTGCCAGCATAGAGCCTGACGTGGGATCTCAATCTCATGAACAATGAGATCATGACTTGAGCTGAAGTCAAGAGTCAGATCCTTAACCGACTGAGCCACCCAGGTGCCCCACTTGCAGAGATCTCAGAGTCCATCTCCCAGCCCTCCAGCAGACAGTGGCTGACACCACCTGATATGTGTCCTTCCATTAGAGCTAAAAGATCCTCAGTTCTTGGTTGATGGGGGGTGGGAGGGAGGGCAGGGTGGGTGATGGGTATTGAGGAGGGCACCTTTTGGGATGAGCACTGGGTGTTGTATGGAAACCAATTTGACAGTAAATTTCATATATTAAAAAAAAAAAAAAAAAAAAAAAAAGATCCTCAGTTCTTGAGATGCCATAGTCCCACCTGGGACTCTCTGGGAAGGTCCTCACCTTCTGTCTCTCTCCACCTGCATCTCCAAACACAAGGACTTCCCGGTGACCTTGAGACAGCCTAGTGTCTACATCTAGTATCTGGTTTGCATCCCGTGGAGAGGATCTGTAATAATCCAAAATGTCCACTTTACCCTGGAATCCAACACACGCTGCTTTCCCCAGGAGAATTTTCTTCTAGTCATATTTGGTTTTGATTAGTAATTTACTGAGTTTGTGTACTTAGAGCACCTATTTTCTTGATGGCTGGAGTTAGCAACTCGGCAGCACCTTCTGGGCCTGGCAAGAGGGATGAGGTGGGGATCAGGCTGGGAACCTCATATTGACTGCAGGAACAACCACATAAATGCTTACATAAGAGTTATTTGGCTACACTTAATAGGAAATAACCAGCCACTTCCCCACTGTCATAAATTGTCATTAATGTGACTGAGGCATGTGCCACTGTGGCATTGTGAGTCAGAGGGCATTAGAAGAACAGAACGATAGGGATCCTCCTCTGAGCCCAGGGCAAGGATTGAGCCTCCTGAGAGAACATCTGTGCAGGGAGGAAGAAGCAAAACTTAGAGATGCAGAAATTTTCTGTTGCACACATAGCTACACAGTCCAAGATTATCATGTCACCATGAAACATGGAAGATCTATATGGGGGCAGGAGGGAGATATGCTCACTACATGTTATCTGGAGGTGGGGCATGGTTTTCAGATCAAGCACGGGTGTTATTTCATTTGCTCCATGAAGGCTCCGGTTCCAGTCCTGGATGGAACCAGAAGGACTAAGCGAGCAGTCTTTCTTAACTTCCTGCATTCCAGAGATATTTCTCGAGTCCCTCCCAGGAACATAGGAGTGAACAAAATGGATGCATCTGCCCTCCTGGAATTTACAGGCTGCTGAAAGAGCAAAGCCTAAGGAAGAATGACAAATATGATAAAAGAGGAAAGGCAGAGGCTGAAGGAGTAAGACACTGCTAAGAGATCAAGAGAGCCTCTCTGAAGATACGACCTTAAACAGGAACTTGCAGAGGCACCTGGGTGGCTCAGTCAGTTGAGCGTCCAACTCTTGACTTCAGCCCAGGTCATGATCTCACAGTTTCTGAGATCGAGCCCTGTGTTGGGCTCTGCGCTGACAGCACAGAGACTGCTTGGGATTCTCTCTCTGTCTCCCTCTGTCCCTCCCCCACTCGTGCATCCTCTCTCTCTCTCTCAAAATAAATAAACATAAAAAAACTAAACAGAAACTTTCAGAAGTGGAGGGGCAAGACAAGGGAGATGGGCATAGGGAGGCATCTGGCAGGAAGGCCACGTGGCAAGGGCCAGCCCAAAGGCATCGAGAGAGTGTGGCACATTTGGAAAAGAAGATCAGAGAAGAGCAAAGGCTAGGGGCAGGGGAGAGCAGTGAGAAGATATAGCCAGGGCCCACAGTCAAGAGCCTGGGGAGCCACCATGTCAGGGAGACATTTGCCTTGGACACTGAGAAGGTACAGAAGAGTTTCATCAGGAAAGTGACAGGACAAGATTTGCATGCCACCCATGCTCGCAATCTAATTACTTAAGTTGGCAGTCCTTTCCCTTGGAATCTGGTAATAGACTTACTCCATTGCCTACTTCAGAAAACCACAGATGACCACAGAAAAGGTCAATGTAAAATGGGCAGAGCCCGCAGGAGCCACGAGGGGAGGGTGGAGACTGAGGCTTCTGTGGGTTGCTGTTGTGGAAAATGGCTTGAATACAAATTGCTTCATTGTAGGATTACTTGTTCACCAATCGGGGATCCACAAAGGGGCTATTTGTGCAACTCTGATATCATTTGCATTATCCTGTATGGTGTCGTGTCATGCTGTTCTCCCCACAAGGACGACTTCCCCTTAGCTCAGAGGATGTAATTGTCTGGGAGGCAAGAGGTGGTCGGCAGGGTCTGTATGAGTCTGGATCTGCATCTTGGGATTTCTCTGCTGTCTTCAAGCCCCAGGCAGCTGTTTCCAGGGGAGCATAATGCTCGGCGTCACTTTCAACTCACAGATGTATTCTTGAAGTGTCTTTCAGAGGCTTCGTGGGTCATAATGGGTTTCTGATATTATGACAATTGCTTTCTGGCCACGGTTGGTTAGCTCAGTTGGATATAGCATTGTGCTTGAAGCCAAAGATGCAGGCTTCACAGATTCACCAGTCAGGCTCATGGTCATGGATGAAGCGGTAAACACCAGCCAGTCTTGGAGATGAATAGACCTGGGGTTGAAGCCTGACTCCTGCAGCCAATGGCTATGAGACCTGCAGGGAATTACTGGCAGTCTTTCTTCCTGTGTGAATTCTTCTTCCGTTAAATGGGGATGATACTAACCTTTCTTCCAGGATTATTGCAAATGTTGGATGAGATAGTCTGAGGTGGCCTGCTGACTCCCCCCATGCAGCATGCAGCATGCGACAGCTGCTTATAAATGATAGCTCCCTGTTCTTGGAACCAAGGGCCCCAGACAAGAACATGCAGGTGACTCCGGGCTGTCTTAGGGAGAAAGGGAGAAACAACTCCGGGTAGAGTCTCTGCCCACAGTAGGTGGGAATGCTTGTTTTGTGGGGCCAAAGAGAAAAGGCACCTGGTTCCGTTGCTTGGAAACTATTCTGAAGGTGGTTTTGCAAATGCCTGGATTAGAGAAGCCATGGGAGGTCAGAGAAGGGCCAGGGCTTAGGGAACCTGAGTTCATTAAATGTGACTCAAGTCCAAGGCTACTGGCTGCCTGGTGTATGGCTGGATGGAGGGCTCATACCTGGCCATAGTGGCAGGCGGCCACATGTGGTGTCCTGAGGACCTGTAGTTATCTTGGAGCAGAGGAACACGGGCCATGCTGGCATGTAGTCTCTGAAGCTAAGACCTCAGTTCTCCCTCTCCTGGCTGGGTAACCTCAAGCAAGGAAGCTAGCCTCTCTCTGCCTCAGTTTTCTTGACCTCTGAACTGGCAGTACTATCTTCCTTAGAGGAAGGCGGTAGGGATTAGATGAGAACTGTGCCTGGGACGTGGTAAACATTGTGTCCATTCACTATGATTGCTATGAGTATAGGCTATGGCTCATGCCAGGCTTTGAGTGCCTCCAGGACTCAGACACATGGGCCTCTGTGACCCTCTTTGCTGGGCTCCCTGCATCTCTGGGCAGCTCTCCGTGCCCACACCTCCCACGCTGTACTACCCCTATCTGTTTTTGTGTCTGCTCTCCCTGCCCTGAGACTACAGTCTCCTGGAGGGAAGGTTCTATAGCTCACTTATGTTTGTGTTTCAGTGTTGCGTACAGCCCCATGGCCCACCAGAGACATCCGATCTGATAAATACTTGCTGAAAGAGCAGATGCTGACCTGCTGCCATGCTGTTCCTGTTGGTTGCTAGGATGCCTGTAGCCGTCCTGGTTGGCTCCTTCTAGGCCTCAGGGTTCTCATCTGTGAAATAAAGGTGCTCACTTGGAATGAAATCCAGGCACCGTCCCCCTTCCCTCCCCCGATGGCCAGTCCGAAGGATCTGAGATTTGTTCTGTAACTCTGTGGTGCTTATTTCGTGCCCCTGGGCACAGAGTTTTCCTAAAAGATCCTACGCCTGAGTTTTTAGTGGGAGACAGGAGAATGGCTGCCGGGCTTTGTGAAGGGTCCGGGGTCAAAGTGAGAAATAAAGGCTCAAGGAGGAAATGAAGGTCCACCAGTATTGCAGAAAGATACCACAGAGGCTTTGCCAGTGAGCAGCCAAAGGAAATGGGAGGGTAGGCCTGGATGTGGGATTTCTCCGGACGCTCGACTGCACTTTATTAGTCTGTGACTTTCCTGAGATGGGACTATCTCTTGTAAAATCATTTTAATAACTGAGAGGAAATGGAGTTAGGGATACTGGCTGCTTGTTGGCTGGGGCTAGGTGACTCTCATCCAGGCAGGGACTTCATTTGGTTCTGCTAATATTGCCTATTGATTACCTCTGATTAGATTCTCTTTCACACATCACTCTTCAGAGTGTCCCCAAACCAGGGGGCCTGTGGAGAGGATGGCTTCTGAGCAAAGGGAGGGGAGGGGCTGGGGGGGGGGTGAGTAGGACTGCCTAAGTGTACAGGATCCGGGGAGGCCTGGGGTTGACAAGCAGTAGATGGAAACGGAGGGCAAACAATGTGATTATGTCTAAGCACAGTGAGTCTGGTCCCAGTCTTGAGGGTTCAGGGGCTGGATAAGTCCCAGCTCTAGTGCTCACCAGCCTTGCTCTGGAGGAGGTGCTCATTTTCACTGAGTCTCCCATTCTACAGAGGGAAGATGACCCACAGAGGGTGTAGTGGAAGAAACTGGTAAACTCTAAAGTGTTGTCTACTCATGGGTTCTCTGTTACTTCTGCCCAGTCCACAAACCACAGCCATAGCTTTGACTATTTACGTGCCTGGAAGAAATTTGGGCCTGGAAAATTCCAAGTAGAGGAGGATACAATATCTAATTTTATTTGCCTTGAGGTTTGTAGTGTATATCTCCTAAGACCCCACCTCATTCGGAGAAAGCACCTTTTCTAAAGCTCAATGGATTTAATTGGAAAAGAGCAGTGGTTGAGATGTAATGACTTACAGTATGGAATTGATGCTGGCTGGCTGGGTCCAAGGACACAGAGGGGGTCCCACAGGACCAGCCAAGAGGGTCCTTGGCTACTCGCAGGACAGAAATCAAATGCAAGCCAGCAGAAAGTAAGAGCAGAGTTTACTGAAGATACAGAGAGAGAGCGCAGAAGCAGACAGAGCATCTGGGAAACACAGAAAAGAAAAGGAGAGAGAGTCTCATCTTTGCTTGGGGTCTGGGGGTCACTCCTCAGTGAGGAGTGTGGTCTGGTGCACATGTCCCCTCAGACATCGAGGAACCAGTTAGAACGAGGATAAGGGTCCATAAGTCACCCATTCCTTGGAGTCAGGGGGTCTTGGTGCAAAGATGTGTAGCACCCGTGGTATGGAATGCACTCATGATGGCTTCGTGGGCTCGTTCTCACCAGGTCCTTCCTTGGATGTTATCTGTTGTGCTGATGATTTCTAGAGAAATCATTGACCCCTTGTCCCTCACAAAGAGGACACACACTATCTGCACTATGAGGCATGTGGAAAGTGGGGGTGCAGGTCCTAGCGAGAATAGAAGCAGGAAAAGGAGCAAAAAACCACATTTATATGGAGTCCTTCAGTTTCCCAGTCTCTGAATGAGGAAGTATTGGCCAGCTGGGAAACCCACTGGGCTGGGGGAAGGCAGAGAGGGAAGGCCAACGTTTGACATGTGGCCTGGTTCACAGACAAACATGGGTCACATTCAAAGTTGAGGTTGGTGGGTTATGAGGCTCCTTCTCCTTCCCCACCACACCCTGGGCCTCTCAGTGTGGGGTCCTGGGACTGGGGTGATCAATCCTCATCTGTCTCCCTGTCCTCAGGCTCATCCCCATCCTTCCTCTCCTCTTTCTTCTAGCACAGGCACAGACCTGACCCTGTCACCTTCCTGTTCAAAACCCTCCAGTGGTTCCTTGTCACCTACGGGATGGTATTTAAACTCCTCTGGTGCAGGCAGGCTCTCCAGGTTTGGCCTCATCTGCTTACATTCCCCAATTCATCCTCCATAATTTCCCCGCACTGGCCCACCAGCCTTGCTGATGACACCATTGGACCCCCAAACCCGCTCCCTCCCTTATCACCCTTCTCTCCATTGGTGTTCCCCACCAAGACTGCTCCCCTCTGTCTTTGCCTGAGGGCACCCCCTTACCTTCCTGCTCTCAGAGCACCATTCAATCCTTTGTTAAAACCACCCTCCCCAACAGGGAGAGCTTAGTCTCACTAACATCCACTTCCCAGGGCATTCAGCACAGTCCCTCTCATTTCCGGTCTCTTTGCTAGTAAAACTCTTCCACTCACTTTGAACTCTTTGGGTTTTTTCTCCATTTTTGTGTTCCAAGGGCATAGTATCTTGTGTGGCACCATGGCACATAGTCAAACTTACATGGAAAGTAGTTCAAGCCATCAGTGGTGGGACTACTGGGGAAGGAGTGGGGATGAAATTGGAATGGGTAGAGTGTGCACTTCCATCAGTGTGTGTGTGTATGTGTGTGTGTGTATGTGTGACACATGCATGAGTGTGTGATGTCTGACTGTATGGTGTGTGTGGTATGTGTGGTATGGTGTGTGTTTGGTGAATGTGTGTATGTGAGTATGAGAGTGTGGTGTGTGTGTGTTGTGTCTGAATGTGTGTGTCTGACTTCTCTAAAGAAGACATCCAGATGGCCAACAGGCACATGAAAAGATGCTCAACATCGCTCCTCATCAGGGAAATACAAATCAAAACCACACACAGATATCACCTCACTCCAGTCAGAGTGGCTAAAATGAACAAATCAGGAGACTATAGATGCTGGAGACTATGTGGAGAAACGGGAACCGTCTCGCACTGTTAGTGGGAATGCAAACTGGTGCAGCCGCTCTGGAAAACAGTGTGGAGGTTCCACAAAAAATTAAAAATAAATCTACCCTATGACCCAGCAATAGCACTGCTAGGAATTTACCCAAGGGATACAGGAGTGCTGATGCATAGGGGCACTTGTACCCCAATGTTTATAGCAGCAATCTCAACAATAGCCACATTATGGAAAGAGCCTAAATGTCCATCAACTGACAAATGGATAAAGAAATTGTGGTTTATATACACAATGGAATACTACATGGCAATGAGAAAGAATGGAATATGGCCCTTTGTAGCAACGTGGATGGAATTGGAAAAGTGTTATGTTAAGTGAAATAAATCATACAGAGAAAGACAGATACCATATGTTTTCACTCTTATGTGGATCCTGAGAAACTTAACAGAAGACCGTGGGGGAGGGGAAGGAAAAAAAAAGTTAGAGAGAGAGGGAGCCAAACCATAAGAGACTCTTAAAAACTGAGAATAAACTGAGGGTTGATGGGGGGTGGGAGGGAGAGTGGGGTGGGTGATGGGTATCAAGAGGGCACCTTTTGGGATAAGCACTGGGTGTTGTATGGAAACCAATTTGACAATAAATTTCATATTAAAAAAATTTTAAAAAATTAAAAAAAAAGGGAAGATTGGGATCACCTTCAGAAGTTGTAACCATGGCCTGTCACTTGGGAGCTGGAACAAATGCTGGAAAAGTTGATGAGGGAGATGGACATATATGTGTGTGTGAGTGTGTGTGTTTGCATTTTTCTTTATTTTTTTAATCTATATTTTATCTACTTATCCATCAGTGAGCACTTAAATTGTTTCAATGTCTTGTCTATTGTAAATAATGCTGCAATAAATGGGGTTGTAGATACCTTTTTGAAAAAAAAATGAATGTGTGTGTCTGAGCGTGTGGTGTGTTTTTATGTGCATGTGTGTGGTATGTGTGTGGTATGTGAATTTGTGTATGTGAGTGTGTGTGGTGTGTGATGTGTCTGAGTGTGTGGTGTGTGTGGTCCATGTGTGAGTGTGTGGTATCTGAATGTGTGGTGTGTGTGTGTGTGGTATGTGTAAGTATGTGAGTGTGGCGTGTGTGCATATGGTGTATATGTGTATGTACTCTATATCCACAGACACACGATGATCCGGTGTGGCATCTGAGCCCCAACTGTCCCTCCCACGTGTGGAGCACCAGGACGCGGCTGTTCTCTAAGGCCTGCTGGTTGACAGGGTGTGGAATCCCAGGCAGGCCTCAGAACCCCGCCAGGCCATCTGATGGCTTGCTGCATGGCCACAAGCAAGCCCTTGAAATTCTCTTAAAGAATCCAGCCAGAGGGAACAGCATGGGCAAAGACACAGGCACACAAGAGCAGATCCCAAGTCAAGAAAATGTTCACACACAAGCAGAACATTTTTCCATTCCGCTATTTTTATTGCTGATAGTGGTAATATTAAACAAAATTTTTAAAAGCTCTGTTAACTTTTACTTAAATCAGAAATTCTGGTGTGTTGGGGGGAATGAGAATCGGTATTATTCTTAAAAAAAATAAAGCAAAACAAGGGGAACAGAATAAATACCAATAAACTAGTAAAGACAAAGGAAAACTGCCCAGGTGATTCCCGTGGCATCCAAAGCTGAGAACCGCGAGCCGCAGCCATCACCTCCGCCTGTGCCCTGCAGAGCAGCAGAGCACTTTCAGGTGACACAGCCATCCTGATGGTGCCATTGGAACTCCTGCCACGCACCCACAGCCCGAGGACATGCCTGGGGCCCACATATCAAGCCTCAAAGAGATGACACCCAGGGCTTACAGGGAACATGATTAAATTGTAGCTGGAGAAAGTGGGGTTGGGTCAACCAATGTGGGCCAAGGTCCCAAAAAGGGTCCATTCCTAGGGACAGACAGAGAACCCCTGCTGTGACCAGAGCCCGAGAGGCCCTCACAGATGGATTACTGGGAGCGGTGGGGCTCTGGGGCTAGCAAATAGCCTGCCCTGAAAACTGAACACATCTGCTTTGGAAGGCTGGCTGTGGACTGCCAGGGCAGTGGGTGGGGAGCCAGGATCGCTGCTCACTGACCTCTGAACCCCGCAAGTTACCCCTCCTGCCTGGGCCACAGCCTCTTCATCTGTGACAGAGCCCACGTTGGGTTCAGGCTGGAGCTCCATTTGCACACAATAGGGCAGAAGACCCCACTGACCACACTGGGTGGCCTTACTTGCGTCCTGCAGAGTTGAGCAGGGAACCTAGACCCCGGGCTCCCCGCCACGGATCAGGCTGAAGACTGCCACACCATCTAGAGAAGGGGAGGGATGGGGGTTCGGGGGGGCAGTCGGGTGGGTGGGGAGATGGGCCTCGTGAATGAAAACTGCTTTGGGAGGGGGTAGGAGAGAGTGGGAGGAAGGGAAGAGGGTGGAGTGGGCACAGAGGGAGGAAAATGCAACCTCATCTGCTTGTTTGTGTTTCTTGTATTTAAGATGCTGACTTCTAGCATATTTTTAAATCCATCAGACATGAAAGGCTGATTTAAATAGACCCGCAGTGTGAAGCTGGTAATTTCACTTGCTACAATAGAGGAGCTGGCAGGCCGCTGGCAAAGACGCAGCACCTCTCTCCATGCCAGGCAAGCTGCAGAAGCATCATGAGACTCTCAGGCCAGGTGCTTTCTACTCCCTGGCAGGGGGAGCGGGCTGTGGGAGGGGGTGGTGGATAGAGAATCAGAAAGATAAAAGGTGAAAGGGAAGGAGAAGTGGGGCAGATGCGGAGCAGGGGATAAACTGGAGAAGGGTGAATGGGAGGATGAACAAGAGAAATAGACTGGCTCAGCATTCTCTTCGTCCAGGGGTGCTTCCTGGTTAGCTGATCCAGACTCCTGGGCACGCCTTGTACTATAAACTTCTGCTTCAGTCTCAGTTCAAAACAATTCCAGACTCTCAGGGTTGGGCAGATCGAGGTAGAGGCATTCTCAAGAGCAGAATGTTCAACATCTGCTTGAATACCTCTAGTATCAGGGAGCTCACTATCTGGTGAGGCAGCCTATTCTACTGTCAGACAGTGCTCACTGGGACACACTTCCTTATGATAGGTCACAATCCCCATGCTCTGTGCTGGCTGATTCTAATCTGGCCCTGCTGAGTTGTGCAGAGCAAGTGTAACGCCCAAGTCAGTCCTTCATCATGGAACACAGTATTCGGGTCCTCTCCTGCTCCTGTCCTTCTTTGTTAGTTTCTAGTCTTCTTACCATAAATGATTACAGCATAAATCTTGCCGAGCTGAAGTATTTCTGGATGCTAATGAGTGTATTTCCCACTGTAGTCAATGCAATAGAATTTCAGGAATAACAAAAGACTCATTCAACACGCCTTTATTGAGGCCACACTCTGAGACCCGGTGAAGCACTCTTGTTGGCATGTAAGATATGGAGGTCCCATCCCCAGGAGCTTATCTAGAAGGACTGTGGCCAAACTCCTAAAAAGAAGAGTGTGCAGGGGGCAGAAGTGCCAGGAGCCCTGAGGGTCCTTCCCCAGCAGAATCTAGGGTTGGGTGGGGCTGGTTGACGCCCTGAAAGAAAGAGGACCCTGGGGATTACGGTCAAGGCATTTTAATGGAATGTTAGTGTACACCTGTGGGTTTCTAGGTGTTTCCTCCCTTGAGTACACTGAAGCATCAAGGGCATTAAGTAAGCTAAGTGTGTCTTCCTTTCTTGCTCCCTCATCTCTGATATTACCTGAGACAAACACTCAGTACCTTAGACTGTCAGTTGTTGGACACTGAAGAGAGTCAATCCTTCATTCATTCATGCAACATAAATGTGTGTGAAAGTGTTTTCTGAAAAAAATTGTATTGTGGCAAAATACACAAAACATAAAATTTACTATTTAACCATTTACAAACGTACAATTCAGTGACACTGAACACAGTCACAGTTTTGTGTGCAACCGCACTCCCCTCCAACTCCAGAGCTTTTTACTGTCCCAAAGGGAAAGTGTCTACAAACCATATATTTAAAGGTGGTTCAATTAGGAGTACACGATCTGAAGTCTTGACTCAGCAACAAATCTACACATCCACACCTAGTGTCTATTAGGTAATAAAAACATTGGATGAGACCAGAACCCTGCCAGTGAGGACCTTGTAGCCTGGATGCTGGGCCCCCGTCCCACCACAAAGCAGAATGGAAAGATACAAAACATTCTTAGAGGTCTGTACCTTGAAGGAATGCAAGTTTTCCTTATTCTACTAGCCCAGGGAAATAGGAGATGCTCTAACCTGAGGTCTCAGCTTCTCCCAGTTACCAAGAAGTGTGGCTTTCTTTCTTATTTTGTTTTGTTTTGGACTCTTGCACAGGCAGATAGATGATGATGTAATAACTAACATTTGTCTAGAGCCTTTCAGTTGACTAAACCCTTTTCCCAGAGTTCTCATTTGACCTTCACACTAGCAGACAGTAAGACAGAGAACACTACTTTACAGATGTGGAAGCTGGGGCTCAGAGCACCACACAGTTCCAGGTTTTGCCTAAGGCCACACAACTTGTGTACGGGTTCTTATTCTGAGCAGGTCTTCAGGGGTTAAACATTTGGGAGAGGCACAGCCTGGGTAAAGATGGCCCATTCCATACCAGGAAGGAAGAGAGCCAGGCAGGGAAGCATCTTTTATGCACAGAGGCATGGAGCCCAAGTCAAATTGAGTTGTTGAGCTGCCTGAGGGTAATGGATTGCTACTAGCAACAGCTGGGGAGGCTGCAGGGTGATGAGAGGGAATGCTTTGATGGGCATCACACTGTCTGAAATGCAACTGAATCACAGCAGCTGGAATACTTCTCAGCACTGTTTTGAGTGCCAGAAGCAGCAGCTCATTTGAACCAGTAAGGCAACCCCATGGGTCTACAGACCACAGGGACCCAGTCACCCAGCTTCTGGGAACTGGGGCTCCAGTGGAGTGGCTCACCAAGTGGTGGGCCTTGTTCTTGATAAATGATGCTCTGTTCTCAACTGCTCCTATAAGGCAAACACTGTTTGCCAGACACTGTGCCAAGCATGAGGCAGAGATTAATGCCTCTGCCCTCGGGAGCTCAGTCCAGCACATTTCACTTATCAGAGCCCTGTGGGTAGTGTGTATAAATAAACACAACACAGTATCATTACAGAATGGCCTGGGGGTGCCTATGGACTGGATGTTAAATCACACCCTGACACTCTGTCCTTGACCTGGCGCTACACATGCTCAGTGAATTCTAGTTCCACAGTCATGTTACTCAAATTCATTATGAGGTTCCTTGAGCTCTACATGTTTCAATTCCAAGTTAAAAAAAATCCCATTCCTTCTGCCCCTGTTCTTTGGGGATTTTTGCTGAGTAATGCAGTGTTTTTATGGGTAGTATTTATTTTTATAGGTCAGATGGATCCAGTCATAATTCATTATGATCGCACAGACCTCCATGGCCCGAAGAGTCCTCATTTGCTGGGAGTCTCCTACTGCTATGTCAACAGAGTGCAAGTACCACTTCTGAATCAGACCCAAAGTGCTGATGAAGTTCCAGCCCTGAGAGAGGGTCAGTTCTTGGACTTGACTCAGTCCTACTCCAGGATGATAAATGACACAGCCTTACCAATGCTTCTCAGCTTCTACATTGATTTCAGGTCCTCTGCCAAGCACCATATGGTTTCCCAACCCCCATCATTTCCAGGAAGGTTCTTCCTAAGTAGGCCACTTCACTGAAACTGGCTCCACTGAATTGTGTGAAAGTTGGAGCTATGATGTTTGTTACTGTGGATAATTAACATAGTTATTAATAGAAACATTAATAAAGTTAGGAAGTGGGGAGGGTTTAGAAAGATCCTACATCCTGGCAACCCTACCCCTACCCCTCATCATCCCTACCCCTCACCCTGACACACACACACACACACACACACACACACACACACACACCAGATAAGAAGGGAAGAAATAACTAATAAAGTAAAATCCTATAGATTTTTGACTAAACTTGGCTGGGCTTTGTAATAATGGGAGGAGAGGTGACAGTGCTCCTAAGCCCAGTCACCAAGAAGTTGCTTAAATCTTTGTTTCTGTATGCTTATGTACTGTGATTTCATTATTTTGAAGTAATTAAACACTTCTGATCTGTAGTTCCTCCCTTCCCACCCCCCATCCCTTCTGAGTGAAGCTTTATGGAATGTCTGGATTCCTGGCAGGAAAGAAAACACTGCCTGAGGATTTCTGGCCTCCCGTCACTTCCTCCAGGAGCTGGACACTTCCTTGGGCAGTACATCTCCAGCAGGACATGAAGGAGCTCAAGGTGGAGGGGACAATTCTCAGATCTGAAAGACTTTTGAGTGTCATATCCCTCCTCCAATCCTGAAGTCAGGTAAGGCTGTAGGTAGGAGGTTTGAGGTTGGGTTAAGGAATGAGACAAGTTCTGGCTATGTTGTGTGAAGTATGAGGAAGGAAGCAACGACTGCCAAGCAGAACTTGATTTGTACACAGTGCAGGTGGCTACTAATGTGAGGTCTTTGAAATTTTAAGCGAGTTACTTAAATATGTTCAAAGACCTAAAGGAAACCATGTCTAAAGAACTAAAGGAAATCATGAGAACAAAATCCCACCAAATAGAGAGAATCAATAAAGATATACAAATTATAAAAAGGACCAAATAGAAATCCTGAAGTTGAAAAGTACAATGGAAAAAAAAAATTCACTAGAGGGTCCCAATAGCATATTTCAGCATGCAGAAGAAAGAATCAGTGAACTTGAATATAGGGCAAGTGAGATTATGCAGTCTGAAGAACACAAAAAACAATGAAGAAAAGAATGAACAAAACCTCTGAAACCTGTGGGACACCATCGAGCATGCCAACATATGCATTACAGGAGAAGGAAAGGAGAAGGAGAAAAGGGTATAAAGAATACTTAAGGAAATAATGACCAAAAACTCCCCAAATTTGATGGAAACCAACCAAGATGGTACACAAACTCCAAGTAGGATAAACTCAAAAAGACCTACAGCTAGACACATCAAAATCAAATTGTTGAAAGCCAAAAAAATAAGAATTTTGAAAGCAGCAAAACAAAAGCAATTCAACATACACAAAAGAGCTTCAATAAGATTAACAGGTAATTTCTCATTAGAAACCATGGGGGCCAGAAACTAGGAATGGTATATTTAAAGTAGCAAAGGGGCAAAAACGCTGTCAACCAGAAGTTCAAAATCGGACAAAACTATCCTTCAAAACTGAAGGATAAATCAACATTTTCATGTAAACAAAACTGAGAGGGATTTTTTCTATAAGAAATATTGGTGAAGTGAAAAGGCTCTAGATAGTAACTTGAATCAACGTGAAGAAAAAAAGAGCACTAGTAGAAATAATTATGTAATTAAATACAGAAAATGGTATGAATGTATTTTTTGTTTATAACTCCTTTTAAAATCTGATTTAAAAGAGAACTGCATAAATCAGTAACAATAAATCTACGTTGATGGGAACAAAATGTATAAAGATATAATTTGTGACAATAACAACATATGAGAGGGGGGCATGGAACTATAGAGGAGCATAGTTTTGTGTAGTATTGAAATTAAGTTGGTATTAATCCAAACTAGATTGCTATAAATTGAGATATTAATGGTTACTTACAGGACAGTCATCAAGAAAATAAGTTACAATATATATAGTGAATGAAATGGTAATTAAAATAGTGCACTAGAAATTAATTATTTAACACAAGAGAAAGTAGTAATGGAGAAACAGAAGAACAAAGAATATAAAATATAGAAAAGAACTAGCAAAATGGTAGACACTAAATCTTACTTTACCCATTATATTAAATGTAAACATAGCAAACTCTCCAATTAAAGGGCAGAGATTGGAAGAATAGATTAAAAAACATAATCGAGGGGCATCTGGGTGGCTCAGTTGATTGAGCATCTCACTCTTCATTTTGGCCCAGGTCATGATCCCAGGATCATGGGATTGAGCCCTGTGTCTTTCTCTTTCCCTCTGCTTCTCTCTCTCATGTGCTCTCTCTCTCTCTCTTTCTAAAATAAAAAACAAAACAAAAAGCAATCCCCCCCCCCAAAAAAAAACCACAATCCAACTACATGCTGTCTACAAGAGCCTTAGTTTAGATTTAAAAGCATAAATAGGCAGAAAGTGAGAGCTGGTGTGGCTATACTGATATTAGACAAAATAGACTTTAAGACAAAAATTGTTACTAAAGGCAAGAAAGATACCTTATAATGATAAAGGGTCAATTCATAAAGAAGATGTAACAATTATAAACCTATTTGAACCTAGAAATAGGTTGAAGCAAACTGTGTTAGAAGGCAGTTCTGTCTTAAATCTTTGACCCCCATGACCATTAGGAATTTATTCCCTTGAGATAAAGTTTTGTCTCCTTTAACTTTTTGTTAAAGTATATACACAGCCCTTAAACCACCAATTGCATTAATATCTTAGCTGAAATTGGTTTAAGCTCCTTTAGAGCATTGACTGCTAGTGACAGAGACAAAAGGTTGAGCTATTTTTGATAGAACATACAGTTATGGCCTGGAGTGGGCCCAGGGTGTGGAGAGTAGGGAAAAGGGGAGTCCAAGATTGGGTGGAAGTGTTAAGAACAGAGGAAAAGTACAGGATGGGGAGAGGTGGAAGAAAGCTAGTGTATCACGGAGGATCAGAAAAGACTTCTGGGACTGTCAAGAAAGACAAATGCTAGACAAGCAGCAAAATAACTAGGGCTTTGGTTTGGTGCTGAAGTTCTTGGTTTGGCAACTTGGGGCTGAGGGCAGCAGCAAGTACCAGAAGGAGCACAAGAAGTCAGAACAGGGGAGAAAAATGTGGGGCCAAGGATTGTGATGACCACAGGTCATTCTTAGGTACACACCCTGGCACCAGGTCTGAGCTGCTGTCTGAGTCCTGGAGAACCACAGGGAGGGAAGCAGAATGGACTGTGGGTTGAAACCAGACCACAGACACTGGTAAGATATGGGTGTTTGGAAAGCCAGGAAACCCACAGGAACAATAAAGACCAGGGCCAAGAGGCAATACTGAAAACAAGCTCATAAGCCAGGCAAATGAGCAGGGCAATTGGGTACTCAAATGAGGTAGTATTTGTGAAAGCCCTCACTTATGGGTACATGACTAGTGTTAGCTGGTTCTAAGTCTGAAATTAAGGCAAGACTAATGATGGCCTGGGCAGTGACTCAATGTTGACAACAATAATAGCCCGTACTTGTTAGTACCTATTATGTGCTGGGCACTGCGTTAAGTATTTCACATTCATTGCCTCATTTAATACTTAAAATATCCATGGAAAGTAGACATTGAAACCTCCAACCTACAGCTAAACATGAAACCCGTTCAGGTGACTTGCTCAAGGCCATTTTAGCAATGTAAATGGGATGGAATCAGAGGTTTCCCCAACAGCACTCTGCCAGGCCCTGGGACAAGCTCACAGCCACTGGGGTGTCTTTGATCACCATGATAGCTTAAAAGGAATGGGGAGAGGGGGGGTGCTCTGATCTGGGGACACAGAATTTCTCAGAGTCTCTCTGAGGTGCCATCATGCATAGTTGTCTCAAGTGGAGTTGGAAAAAGAAGCAGCACGGGCCTAAAGACCTTTCCTACTCTCTTCTTTCTGCCTGGACCTTTGAGGATTTGTGGGGGTTTACCTGGTGGGTCAGCACTAGGATCACTCCACCTTGCTGTAACCCCTAGATGCACTTTTCTGAAGTGGACAAATGCAGCCCTAAACCAGGGACTAGGTATAGGGGATAAAAGCATATGTGGGCTGGGCAACTCCAGGTATAGCCTGCCTGACCCACAAATTCCAGTTGCCATCTCTGCTTTTTTGTTTTCAGAAGCAGGAGAGTTGGTTTGCTTTCTTTATGGCTATCCCTACCCTCTTTCTGCACCCTCCCCATAACATATAATCACACAGCAACACACACCCACACAGATATTGGAGGGCTACTTCTGGGTGATCCCCTGCATCCCACTAATGAGACCATCACCAGTGCCCTCTCTTAGAGAAAGGAATTTCCTGTGAGTTCCCTTCAAATTTGGACTAGGGGCCAGAGCCCCTACTGTCATCATAAGCATTCTGAGCAGGAAGAGCCAGAAGTGTTGAATAGCCCACGCTTCATTTTACTGATGGGAAGGGGGCCCAGGCAGGGAGCTGACTTGCCCAAGACCATGGGGCACCTCCTGGTACTTAGTGCTGGCTTTTGTTCTACACCCTCCGTGGGCTCCCTGGTGCCTCCAAGCACTAAATGGGGGAAAGAAAAGCCTACGAAAAGGAGGCAGGCACTTGCCTGGTGACCCACAGGGCACTGATGCTTTTAGGAGTCTGGGGTGGAGGCTACAGGGAACTCTGACCAGAGGATTCTCTTCTGCCTGGCTGGCTGTGCACAGTTGTCTTGAATCTTCTTGGAGGCCTGTGGACACTTTCTGCTCCTCTCTATTCTTACATGTCCTGATTGGGTGTGGGTTCCACTCACTTCCCTGTGGGTCTGGGCCTGCAGCCCTAGAGCAGTAATATGCAGTGATCTTTATGATCTTTTCACCCAAGCTCCCCACCCAGGGCGAGAATGCCTTTACCAGCACCCTCCACCCCAGTGATGCTGGAGCACTGCTGGGGCTGGGAACTCACCACTACCCAGACAAAGGAACCACACATGGGCCCAGATCATTCCCCTCAATGTGAGTGCCCTGTGCTGGTAGAGTCACAGGGATGCTGAAGCCTATAGCTATACTCTGCTTACTTCTTAAACACCAGCTATATGTCAACACCACAGCCTCACTTTCTTTTTTGTAATACAGTCCTCTGGAAAAATAAAATAAAATAAAATGAAGTCAGTAACTGTGGACCTGGTGCTGGGTCTCACTGCCTGCATGTCAATCTATCCCATTAATCATCATGTACAATTTTCCGAAGAGCTATTTTGAGAAACATTGGAAAATGGCTTTCACAGAGCTATGTATACCTTATTTATACTCCAGCAATGGTCGCTCTGTTTAGCAGCAGATGGGTTTTCCCCCCTAATTTTCTTTTCATCTCTTAGTGAAAGTTAAGTAGGAAGGAAGCCCTCTCCCTAATCATGGGCACACACTTAATACTTAAATCACCCGCAGTCCACCCTGGAGTCAGGGTCATGGGTGGGTGGTTGAGAGAAAAGGCTGTGGGTTTCTTGTAAGGCACTGTTCCCGAGACCCCAAGGGAACAAATACAGTAGACATGCTGGCTGCTTAGAGGCTGGGTTCTGCAGCCTGGCAAGAAGCAGGGCCCCTGGAGGTGGGGTGTGGAATAGAATGTGGGTGCCCTGGCTTGCTTTTCTCAACCTGTGTGGGCATCTCAAGGTCCACGAAGCATATGCCAAGAGCATCCCATTGATGTCCCGAGGAGCCAAGGGAAGACCAACCACCCTGGCCCTGCCCAAGTGCTTTATCTTTGGCCTACAGGAAGCAGCAAGTCTGCCCTGCACAGTTGCCATGGCAACCACAGTGCTGCAGCTCCAAAGGGCAAGGGGAGCAGAAGGGAGGTGGAGAAGGCATGTGGTGATTTTTCTGGAAAATCCCATCTGTTTCTTTTCCCCACAAATCCAAGCTGGGGGGAAAATGGGCATCTGGGGTCTAGAGAGAGAAGAGAGAGAAGATTTCAAAATGCTCCAAGAGCAGCTTTCCTGACTAGATGTGCTTCCCTTCCTGTTGGTGGAGGCAAGTCACTGACACAGACAAAGGTTTGGGCGGGTTATGGTGGAGGCATCCAAGTGGGAGCCTATGTGCAGGATTCAGGGTAGCTCCTAGGACCCCAGGCCTGGGTGGAACAGTCCTAGGAGGACTCCTATCAGCCACAGCAGGATTTCTTTTTGGCAGAGCGGTCAACCTGTATGGTGTCCTCTCTTGCTGTATCTTCTTGTTTCTTGAGGATCCTGGGAGAGGGGAAGGTATAGTGTCAGTAGAGGAGAGCTGCTAGGCCATTGGGTTATATATAGGCCATCTGGATGATAAGGAGGGAACCCAACATCACCAGAGCATCAGAGTTTTCAAAGTCTCCTCCTGAGAAGTGCAGGTACATAACCATAATTTGTAAAGACAAAGTTTAGCCAATATGGATCCTTCATGACACCTCCTCAAAGAAGCCTCCCCAGATTTTCCAGGTGATGTAAGTGCCCCTGACAGCATTTTGACCATTCCTCTGTAAAAACCCCATCACTCCATGTCATAATGCACTGCTTCCTTGGTTGGCTCCCTGAGGTGAGAAAGCTGCTTGAAGGCAGAGACTATATACTTTGTCTCTGTGTCTCTGTAGCCTATCGGAGTACCTGGCACACAGTAGAGACTCAAAGAAGATACTTTTTGGTTATTAACTCTATAGAAGGTCTGTCCCATGTTGCCACAGTTGCAGATTAAATGTAGGAGGTGAAGAATTAAAAATAGTGGTAAGTATCTTATCCCTGCTTTATACTCTCAATGTGCTTTCACCTTAAGCATCCCTTTTGATTTTACAACAGTCTGAGTAGGCAGGGAGGGTATGATTGATGTTCCTATGCTGGGGGCAAATCTCAGAGAGGTAGACTTACTTTACCCCAGAATCAGTGGCAGAAAAAAGCCTAGAACTTTCCTCATGGTCTTCCATAACTCCACAGTGTCTCCAATGCATAGAAAATGTTATTCTGGGTTCTTAATTAATCAAATGAAAATATTTACAAAATTCCCCAGAATGAGCGCTGAACCCCAAATGGGCACTATTAAGTATTTGTTGGATGGATGGATGGATGGATGCATTGGTGAATTAATGGATACATGTAGGGATGCATAAATGGATGTGTGAATGGGTGGATGGATGGGTGGATAGACTGGAGGAATAGGTGGATAGATGGATAGATGGATGGGTGGATGGATGAATAGGTAGATGGGTGGATAGGTGAATGGGTGTATGGATGGTTAGGTCGGTGGACAGATAGAATGAAATGAATGCCAAGATGGGTAAATGAGTGAATTTCCAAGTATTGAAAATGGGGCCCTGTATGGTTCTTTTTTTTTTTTTTTTTTTTTTTTTTTTTAATTTTGGTATAGGCGGAGGCTTATGAAACCAGTCTTTTGATGGAACTAACCCTTTGAGAGCTGTCACCTTAGATGCCTCTCCTTCCCCCAAATAGCCCCTCCTCTCCCTGGCTTCTCCTCACCCTCCCCCGTGCCCATATTATAACTGTTCTTGTTCCTTGCTGGCTGCCAGCTAATCCCTGCTAAGATATTAGCCAGTGTTCAGGGACCTATGATAAGACCTTTCTTGGAAGCATTTGCATTTAAAAAGAGGATCCCTGGGAAAAGGGCAGCTTTTAAGACCCAGAAGAAGAAGACTGGGGGGGGGGGGCAAGAGGCAAGGGGCTTTCTTTTTTGTCCCTATTGTGTTTCAGAGGGCTGTTTCTGAATCCCATACAAAGCCCTAGGCCTCCAACCCCTTTACCCAGAAGGCTCAGGCAGACAGAGGAATGGCCTCTCAGGGGTGAGTGCAGTGCTTCCTACCAGACCCTGTTTGCTGGGATGTGCCTCCTTCCTTACCTGGCTAGATGAAGTAGGGACTCTTTGGTGTTGTGACCGGAATAGGCACTGCATTCATAGAAGATCAGATTGTTCTCCTAGAACCATAAAGCAGAGGGGACAAAAAGAGAGTACTGGGGGAGCTCGAGGGACCCATGGGAGGAGAACACCCCATCTGCATCGGCCCGCCTGCCTCACTTCCTCTCACAGTCCCCTTTAATTCCTCTCCCCATCCCTGCTCTCTTCAAGGTTGATTTCAGTCTCCTCAGGCTCCCTGCCTAATGCAAGTTCTGTAAGCATCTCCCAGGTGAGCTATAACAATTGTAAAACACAAAACAGTATGCTGCCTTAGTGCTTCACGCTTTCACAAAATGCTCTCAGGTATGTAGATGCCCATTTCCTTTTCACACCAGCCTGTGGTGCAGGCAGAGGAACAAAGGCCAGGATGCACCACATTCTCCACAATGCACAGGCAGGGAAACCAAGGGCATAGTATAAAGGGCGGGTCAGTTCATTCAGTGACTTATTGAGTTAATGGCAGGCTTCCCAGCAGCTTGTTTTGCCCAGGACACCGGCATTCCGCGAACTTTGGGGCAGATGTCACTGAGGTACACCAGTAGGAATTCTCCTTCACACCAGTTAATTACTATTCCAGATGCCTAGGCTGTCAGCATTCGTGTCACAGGACAGTTGTCGATCACTTCAGGACGCAGAGGCTGTGCTGCCTGCGTGGTGGGGGCTCTTGGCTAAGCCTCATCATTATATCCATTTATCACTCCTGTTAATAGATTTCCTGCTTCCTTAGGACATTGCTATTGGCATGAAACTCTGGAGGCTGATGCCCTGTGGGGATGCAGCCACTGAATGAGGACACTTCTGTGGCTTGCAGATCAGGAGGCTCTAGACACTGGCCCCCAGTTCAGCTTTCCTGGTTCACACCCCAGAGGCCCATATCCTACCCCTGTCCACACTTGTGCCACAGCCAGACTCTGGGTCAGTCTTTGGAAGAATGAAGACTTCACGGTGGGAGGAGGGAGAGTACATAGGATCTAGAATTGGAAAGCATGACCCACCTTTCAGCTTCAAGTCTTGACTCCACCCCTGAGGACCTGTACGATCACTTGAATTAATCACTTAACTGCTCTGAGCCTCATTTGTTTGTATGTTTGTTTTTTAACTGACCAAAAAAAAAAAAAAAAAAAAGAATAAAAAAGGGAAAAAATGGGATGATAAAAATACAGGCCTGCAGTTCATTAATCAAACTCCTTGGATATAGATGTACTTTGGAATCCAGAGACTCTGAGTTTCACAAAAATAACAGATGTATATACTATATACTACCCTGAGTTGGTCTGGGATAGCACCCTATGATCAAACATATTAATATTTCTTGAAACATAGGAAAATTCATCCAAGTGAGGTAAACAAAAAGACCATAAATGGCTTCATGTCAGTCCTGGTCAGATTTTTCTGCCAGACAAAACACTAGAAACCTTTCTGTTTCAGTATTGTGAGCATTGTGGGTAAGGGACTGCAGACATGTGGCTACCCTCTGACCCTTCGCAGGAACACCTGCCAAACCCTTCCTGCTCCTTTTTTACTTGACTCTTACCATCTGTGCCCATTTTCCTGACCTCTGGGGTCACAAGTCCCTGTTTGTTTATTTATTTATTTATTAGTATTTTTCAATGTTTATTTCTTTATTTTGAGAGAGAGTGAGAAAGCATGCGAGCAGGGGAGGGGCAGAGAGAGAGAGAGGGAGAGAGAGAACTCCAAGCAGGTTTCCTACTGTCAGTGTGGAGCCCAATGTGGGGCTCGAACTCACAACTGTGAGATCATGACCTGAGCCGGAAACAAGAGTTGGATATTTAACTGACTGAGCCACCCAGGCACCCCTATTATTATTATTTTTTTTAATTTGAGAGAAAGAGAGAGAAAGAGAAGGGGTGGAGGGAGAAAGGGAAAGAACCTCAAGCCAACTCCATGCTTAGCACAGAGCCCAACGTGGGGATTGACCCCATGACCTTGGGATAATGCCCTGGCCGAAATCAAAAGCCGAATGCTTAACCAACTGAGCCACCCAGGTGTCCCATGAGTGCCTGTTTAGAGCAAGCACACTAAGAGATATGGAATCCTAGGGCTGGAAAGCACCCCCACCTTCTCAGACATACAGGTTCCTGAAAAGCACTCGGAGGCAGTAGAAACAGCCAAGGAGTGCCACTGTTTGTGCCTGATTTCCAACAAGCCTTATTGGCCCCCAGCTTGGGCAAGAGGGATGATGCTTATTTTAATGGTAAAGTTTTGAGGGCATGCTCTGAGTTTATCTTGGGTTCACCGCTTTTGGACTCAATATTGATCAGAATGGATAAACTCGTGAACAGAGCTGTTCAAAGAACAGTCTGCCTTACAGAGAGTGAGTGCTTCATCCCTGAAGGTGATCAAGTGGAAACACAGAGGAAGGCATTCAAAGATCAGATAGGGGATTTAAAGAAGTAACCTCCTAGTATCTAAGAATCTATCATTCTGAGTTCCAGGGAAAAGTGTTTGGGAAAATTCCCCATACGCTAGTCATTCCTAGCCAGCTCTATCTTGCAATGTGTGACTTTCTATAGAAAGTTCCACATGCACGGGCATCCACATGCCATTCCCACGATGCCAGGACACCCATCTTGCCCACTTGCTTCCTTCCCAGGGGGCTTCCAGGAAAGGCTCCCACCAAGGCTCTTGGGCACTTGCCTGACTGTCCTCGGGCTCATACCCTGTCCAGAGAGATGGAAAGTTTGCTCTTTACCTTGGCAAGCTTCTCTCCAAGGCCTCGGGGAACTTCCCGCTCTTTCTCATTGTCAATTTTATTGCCCAGCAGAAGAACAGGAATGCGGTCTCCCACAGCTTCCTGCAAAACAGATAATCCCCCAACTGAGAGAAGCATCCAGAAGGAAAACCCAGAAGGGCAGGCTTAAAATGCTGGCAGTAAGGATACAATCTGGCTTGCGAATCCCCTGCTGCCACAGCAGGCCAGGCGATAAGAGTCATCCCAAAAGCTGAGAGCCTCAGTTTCTGAGGCTTCTGTGAGGTGTCTGAGGCCTCCCTCCCTTCCCACTCATCCTTGCTGGATGGGCCATGCAGGCTCCTCAGGTGTGCTGTGGGTAGCAGCATGAGGGGACAGAAGACATTCATGAACTATGTGTCCTTTTCTAGCACTTACGGTATCCCCGAAAACATTCCTAAGTGACCAGACTTCGTCTAAATGAACCAGAACGAACCAAAGGAATTAATGCAATGTGGTTTGGAGCATTTCTAGGGACTGTCTTGATTAGACGTGGCATCTCCAGGGGCCTCATATTGGGCACATAAGCTCCCTGAGGCGTGGGGCCACAGTGCCTATGAAAGGATTGTTGTGCACCTAACTGGAGGTCACCACGTGGGGCAGTACAGATAGATCACTATTATTGGGTGCTCTAGCTCTGACCAAAGGCCCACATGGGGAAGAAGCATGTGGCCACAGAAGCTGCACTTCTTGGGCCAGAAGTAACACGTTTGTTCAAGGGGTCAACCTTCTTTACTCCTCCAGTGACTGTGGCATATCAGCCAAAGACCTGCACCCTAGAGTCTCTGCACCCCAGGGCTTCCTCCCTTGTGAAATGCGTGTACCTTTTGTGCCCCTCAGGAGGGCAAGCCAAGGGCCCAGGATGCACAGCTATTAAGTGAGTAAATATGGTAATATTCACATTTAAGCAGGCTGTGATTTTTACTTCGTGAGATATTTAATTAGGGGCTTTTAATAATAATTTGGTAAACAATAGTTATTCATCACAGAGAAATGTTTTACGAAATAGAGAGGGTTAGGGGATAACACAAGCTAGTAATCACTTACAGTGTTGTCAATGACTCAGCTGCTTTATCTCACCATTTCAAAAAAATGTCCAAAGTCCACCCAATAGGTACATGTATTTTAAGTTTGAATGCAATTATATTTGAAATTAAGCCTCAATGGTTCCTTAATCTACACATTCATTTTTATCGCAGTTTGGTAGTGAAAAAAATTCTCATTTCCTAAATGAGAACGTTAAGGCTCAGAGAATCCCAAAGAACATTCAATAACAAAGTCACTGAGTTATGAGGACCCTTTAGTATATTGGTCCACAATTCTCTAATGTTTTTCTCTAAATTCTGATTTCCAGTGAACTCTCTGCTATTTAGTGTCTTATTAACTAGAACTCTCTAAAAGTGGTATTTCCACTTATCCATGGTAAGATGGTAATTAATGTTGATAATGATGACTCAAAGGCACTACATGATCTTTACAGTGTCTTCTGATCCATCAGAAATAGATTAAATTACGTGTACTGTAATTGACGTGCTAAGTAGATTGCGCCACATTTCAATTGTTTGCACATGAGAAACCACTAATGGCATGCAGACAATGCTGTGGCTCCCTATTACCAGAGTGTTGGGTAATGGGAATACCCCCATTTTCTGACTCTGTTGTGCCACAGAAACTTGTGTGAAGACTTTTTCACAGAAAAGGGAAAAAAGAGAAGGAAGCAGGGAAATGGGCCAAAAGGCTTGCTGTTTGGAGCACATGAGAGATATTTGTAGATTTATGTGTGAGGAATGACTAAGGCTTGTGGGATTTCTTGACATGGAAATGCTGAAAATATGAGCATCAGACTTGAAGTCCCAGGCAGAATTCGAACCCGGATTCTGGTATGCTGGAATGGGTGACGGCTTCAGTTTCATCACTTGCAAAGGGGATAGTGGGTACTGAATGACTAAGCATCAGGTAAGGGATAGTCACAAGCCCAATATTGGAGCCCCATGTACCACAAAGAGCAGGGCTGCCTCTGGGTGGGGAAGGGAAGCAGTCTTCTTTTTTAAAGCAATTCTTGGGTATAAAAATAAAACATCTTAGAAGGAGCTGATAAAAGCCAAGCCCCCAGCTGGAGCTGTGGCTTCTGTTCTTTGCATTGTTCCTCTCTTACACAAACACTCTGGACACCTCACTTCCCCTCTGTGGACCCTGGCCTGCCACTGATAAAGAATCAGGCCTATCTCCAAAGTCAAGGCAAAAACAAGTGAGAACACATGGAAGGCCGGAAGGTGTGCTATTCACCATGGGCAGTCAGCCATCATCACCCTGGCCCAAGACTAGTCTCTGACACAGGGCCATGGGGAGGGCAGGGCTTAGGGTGGGTGTCTCATGGTCCTCTCTGACTTTAACATCAAGTCTTGAGCTATCTGCCCAAACCTGACACCTTTCACATACCCAACCCGTTGTTCAGCCTGGATACTGCTTTGCACAAAGAGGCTCATCATTACCTATCAGATGAAGCAACACTTCCTTTTAAAAGTCGAAAGCACACGTCCTTTGGCAAACAAGTCTAAGCCCCACCTGATTTCTGTTGAAATTTCTATAGATGTTTGGTAGAACTCTGTAGGCATGGCAGGTCAGAGGGAAGGAATTGAACGTACTTCGTTGGGCATACAGTCTCTGTCTGTGTGGGACCTGTCAGAATCACCACTTTTCACAGAGTCTATTCTGTGAGCTATGAGATGGCCCCAAAAAGCTGATTCCTATCCTCTGACACTGACACAGAAGCCTCTCCATACCTTCAACCATTTTAGTTGCCTTTCTTTGAACTTGAGCTTGTTGGAAGACAGACGTGCTAAAATTCAAAAGATTACCCACCTCTGACTTTAAATAACATGAGCTGTCAGCTTGGAGCAGAGGACTGGCATTCAGCTCAGAACGTGCAGCTGCTGGGTTTGGTTGGTTGGTTGTAGTGTGTGTGTGTGTGTGTGTGTGTGTGTGTGTGTGTGTTAATATCCATTTGCTGGGAGGCAAGAAAAAGCACTTAGCCAGGATAGTGCTGCTACTTCTCTGGAGCCAGAACAAAAAATTTCTCAGCACATTAAAGCATGTAGTTATGTTAAGAAAAAAATGACTGCAAAATTATATCTTGGGGGTTTCCATATTTATCCACCCCCTGGACTATGAGTCAAAACAAGATTTATTTGTGTAGTTCGTTTTAAACTGCCAGCACTTCAAGCTCAACTTGGAACAGGGGGAAAAAATCAAACTGCTATTTTTTGCTCTGTGCTGTACATTGTCACCAATGACCAAGATCACAGAATGAGAATTAGCTGGTGGTCCACAAAGTGAGAGGAGAGTGAGCCTGGCCCCTTTGAGCTAAAGGACTGTTCTGCTTTGGGACGGAAGTGGGAAGGACTGAAAAAAGAAACGAACACCTATTTTTCAGAAGCAGATTTCAACCATGGGCCATGTGACGCTCTTGTCACATAATGCATAATGCAGCATAATGCAGTGGCAGAGCCCTAGATTCCAGTTCTGGCTGGGCGTCTGGCAAGCTGTGGGTACTTTTGGACAAGTCACTTCCTCTCTCTGGATCGCAGGACTTTTCATCTATAAAACAAGAAGCTGCATTAGATTAATCTCCAAGTTTTGTTTTGTTTTGTTTTGTTTTCGGAGACACTGCTCGTGTTGGCTTAATGACTTCAGTCATTTTCCACTTCCTTGACTTATAGGCCTAACAACACAGGGCTATCAGAATGACAAAAGATCGAGACAAGAAATTCAACATACCCGGGGTGCAGACATTGGGGACCAACAAACTGGAAATGGATCAACGAACGGCCCGTTCAGGCTTGTACCAAATCCCATTTTCCCTATCTGATACAGGCCCCAAAGTCTCCAGATGTCCAATCTGTTCCATGGTCTAACCATGGGACCCTTAGAGCCCAACCAGTTTCTTCTCTAGATTAGACTGGTTGAACCGGTCCTCCGAAGCAGAGATGAGAAGGAGGTAGGGGAGGGTTTGGAATACTGCATTGGCAGGAATGGCTACCTGCTTTGATTTGCTATCACGTACATAGGAAATGTAAAATGGCACAATAACGGGCACAGTGTTGGGCCCCTTCTGCAGAAGGCCTGAAGACAAGGTAAAGTTGCCTGGACTTGGGGGGTGAAAACTACGGTGGGTGGGGTGGGAGAACAGCCATGGGGGCAGGGCTCTCCCACCTCATAAAGCAGGGCATGCTTTCATTCTCTTTCAATCTCAAAGGATTTGGGTTCCCTCGGGGCTGGAAGGATCCTCTAGGGTCCTCTCATCTGCACACACTCCTCCATCCTGGATCCCCCCTCCCTCCCTCAGAGGACCAAAATGCTGTAGCCTGTCAGCATGTGGGGGCCAGGAGGAGCCCTTCAGAGCCTCTGGCCCATTCTGTCATTAGGTGATTGGCCAGTTTCGTGGCCAGGAAGTGCCAAGCTGGGGTGGCGAGAACTTCCTTTTCAGGGAAGTCCATACCTCCCCCAAGCATCTGTTCCCACCCCACACAACCTCTTCCAACAGCGAGTCTTTGCCACGTGTAATCTGTGGCAATTTAAGTCCTCTCTTTTTACACTGCTTTTCAGGTTGCGGGAGGAAGGGGCACTGAGAACAGCTGGCCAGCATTCACTTAATAATAAGGCTTCGGAACCCAAAGCCTGTTATTAAAGCTCCCCCTCCACCCTCCCTTCTCTAGGCGAGGGAGTTGGCAAAGTGCTTGGAGCTCTGTGGAAAAATAAGGTACTCCACAAATATAAAGTTCTTATTATTTTCAGTTCCCTCTGATCAAATTAGGTGTCAGGTTTTAATCTGTCACCTGACACCCCTGATTGCTGGTTGCCAAGGCAGAGTGACTTAGCTTTTCAAGACTCTTGCGAATAATTGCATTCATGATCCCACTGTTCCACACCTTCAACACAGACTCCACCATCTGACACTTGTTCAGATGTTCACACCACGGCCCCCTGCACTTGTTCTCGAAATCCTGGGCCATCAGACTGGGTCCCCACACCGAGTCAGTCCCCCAGAGAGCCTCGCAAGTGCAAGACATGTGGATGATGCTCAGCAAATTCTTGTTGAAGAAGCACGGACATCTTTGAAACTGATTTAGAACCTTGCTTCTCAGAGTGTGGTCCCTGGACTGGCAGCATTGCCTTCACCCGAGAACTTGTTAGAAATGCAGAATCTCAGGGGCTACCTAAGACTCTGAATCTGCTGAGTCAAATTCTGTATTTCCACAAGGTCCCCAGGAGATTCCTATGCATATAAGACTTTGAGAAGCACTTCCCAGGTTGGGGGAACCATGGCAGCTGAGAATCAGAATCACCTGGGGGAACTGTTGCTTTTTTTTTTTTTTTTTTCTTTGTATTTCCAGGCTCTGAATCATTCTATTTGGGAGAGAAGGCTTGTGGCATCTGTTTTACTTGAAAGCACTGATGGTGATCCTGATTATCCAGGTTTGGAATCATCATTTAGAGTTTACCTATACCTTCTGCTAAAATTTTTAAGAAGGAAAACTCAAGCTCTGAACTATACAGAAAAGCCCCATCCACACATAGATAATTCTGAGTTAACTGCATATGGAATTGCCCCTTTGGTGTGGCTTTCTGGGCCTACAGATGCACGAGGGCTTCCCTGGGTGCATGCTGATGCTTTTCAGCCCTACCCCGCTCGGGAACATGCCTGGTTTTCCAGAGAATGACGGAACATTCTGGTGCTTGGCCTGGTTTTCCAGAGAATGACAGAACATTCTGGTGCTTGGCCTGGTTTTCTAGAGAATGATGGAACTTGTTCTTCTACCTGCCATGATGGCCCTCTGATATTCCTTCACCCCACCACCACCGCCAAATTCAGCGTGACATGCCACCTCTCTGGCTAGATCCTGGGCTCTTGGTCCAAAACAAGGGCCTCAGAAACTACACCCCCTCCTGACAGCAGACAGCATGTTTCTATAAGTTTGCTTCTATCCATCCCTATTGATCCCAGACTATTTGAACAGCCTCTGCCTGCTTTAGTATATATCAAGATTTAGGGATGTCTGGGTGGCTCAGCCGGTTGAGCATCCGACTCATGATTTTGGCTTAGGTCACGATCTCGCTGTTCGTGGGATCGAGCCCCACACTGGGCTCTGTGCTGACCTCATGGAGTCTGCTTGGGGTTCTCTCTCTCTCTGTCTCTCTCTCTCTCTGCCCCTCCCCTGCTCATGTTGTCTCTCTCTTTCAAAATAAATAAACATTAAAAAAAACTTTTAAAAAGATTTAGATATTAGGAGACAAATTAGGGATTAAATGTCTGTGGCTGGGAAAAGAACGGGTGATGCAAAAGAAGGCATGGCCTCTATTTCTCCATTTGATAATGAGATGGCTGTATTAGATCAGTGATTTTCAAAGGGAAATCCTCTTGTCTAACAAAATTGTACCTGGGCCTCCAATGTAGAAAACTGAATGAAGAGTGGCTCTGACCAACATGGGAGGTGAAGGACCCAGAACTGTGACCATGGCTCCTTTTCCTGCACTCCCCAGTTCCTGGGGGACATCATTATCTTCCCAGGGCTCCAAGGAAGAAAGGTTGAGAACCACTGGGTTAGGTAATCCCTAATGTTTCTCCTGGTGCTTAATTTCTGCAAGGAAGATAAATCTGTAGCTGTATCAAAAAAAATCATGTCATGAATTCTAAAGTTTTAACAGGAATCACTTCCAGATTACCCATACAATTTATTTCCCTTATTAGCTTGGTATAGAGCCATTCACTAAATTTCAAAACTTACATTTTTTCTACTGTAAGTTTTTTAAGCCCAATACTTTGAGAAATAATTTGTATTAAGCAAATCTCAGAGAAACCTTTGAATTTAGTTTCCATTCTTGTTCCTTATTTTTCCTGGAAATGAGAGGGATGTGGATTAACAGCAGAGAAAGGAATGGCCCAGCCAACCTAAACTAGAAGAGAAACAGATTTTGGTGGGAGGAATCACAGATCTTAGGGCCAAAAGGATGAAGAAATGAACAACTCCAGTATTCTGCCCGCGTAAGGATTCCGTATCCAGTATTCTGCCCGCGTAAGGATTCCGTATCCATTCATGCCTCCCACATGTGCTGAGCACTAGTTCTGGGGGGGCCCCATGCCAAGCACCAGTTACACAGTGACAAACATAGTGTCAGTTCTTAGGAGTGACCTTCACAGCAGTGTTACAGTGTGGTCAGGAGGTAAGGGCTATGGCAGGTTCTAGGGGCTTGAGCAGGGATAAACCCCATGAGGACAGAAAACTTGTCTCTTATCTGCTGTTAGAATTCCCAGTGCCTGGCAGTGGTTTCAACAAATAAATGAACAAAGCATGGATCCCGCCAGTGGAAGGAGTTGGGACATCCTCTCTGACTGTTTGGTTAAATACTCAGCTGAGGCCCTGTAAAACACATATGTGGCTTGTCCACACTGACTTTGGCCTTGTGAAGGCTACATGTGAGGGGTAGAGGAAGAACATGCAGATGGTCAGAAAGTAAAAAGCACTTATAAGCGACTTACTGTTGGGGTGCCTGGGTGGCTCAGTTGGTTAAATGTCTGACTTCAGCTCAGGTCATGATCTCATGGCTTGTGAGTTAGAGCCCTGATGGCCCCGCGTCGGGCTCTGTGCTGACAGCTCAGAGCCTGGAGCCTGCTTCAGATTCTGTGTCCCTCTCTTGCTCTGCCCCTCCCCTGCTCATGCTCTCTCTCTCTCTCTCTCTCTCAAGAATAAATAAACATTAAAAAAATTTTTTTAAAGTGACTTATTACAAGTATAAATCAAGAGAGTAGAGTCCCACAGATAACCCAGAATTCACAGAAGAGTACTGTTCCCTGTGTGCCCTGCCCAGGGTAACTTTGGGGTGAGCCAGGGGCCCTCACATTGTGAAGGGATGTGACAGAGGCCCCAAAACACTGCGTGGTGCTTCTCCTAGGCTAGGCACAGCTGGGCTCCCTGCAGCTGGAACAGTGCGGGGATGAAAAGGGGGAAGAACACGGTGGAACTCAGTTTAAATGTGGGTTTCTCAGGGAAACCTTCCTTGATGCTCCACTCTAAGCCCCTCCCCCAATCCTATGCCACTCGCTCATGGTGCTTAGGGCAATTGCAGTGACACAGTTATTGATATAATTTGTATTTTTCAAGTCCCCACCTCCATGAGGGCAGGGACTGTGTCTGTCTTGTTCATTTCTGAATCCCCAGTACCCAGTACTGGGCTTGGATGAACGGCCATATGAACGCCAGAATTGTTTTGTTCCTGGAGAAGGTGGGTTCTGAATTGGCTTTTGGAAGAGCAGAGGGCCAGGCAGGAGATGGGCAGGGACAAAGGGGAGACAGGAGTCAGCATAAGCGCTCCTAGGAAGGTCACCAGCTCACCTCCACGCTGCTCAGCCACTGCCGGACCGACAGGAATGACTGTCTGGCTGTGAGATCATACATGACGATGACGCCATCGGCCTTCCTGAAGAACTGCTGGGTGATACAGCAATACCTGCCATCAAGGGGTCACAGGTCATGGGCTGCATGGCTCCCCACCCCCCCACCCCCCCCACTGCCTGGACCTCAGCCCTTGTGATGGGCAATGCAAGAGGCAGGGTTTGTTGATCGGGGACGCTCCTCACCTCTCCTGCCCGGCCGTGTCCCACAGCTGCAGGGCCACATACGAGCCATCCACATGCACCATCTTCACCTGGTAATCGATGCCTGCAAGGTGGAATGAGCCTATCACTTCCAAATCAGAAAAAGATGCCCCCCCCCCCCGCCACATAGCTGGAAGCACATAAGGCCAAGGGTGACAATCCTCCCCATGCAGTTCCTGGGAGGAGACGTGGGGGACTAGACAGGGAGGCATGGAACCTGAGTTCTGGTCCTGTGTCTGCCACTGCGGGGTGGCTGTGGGGTACTGATCAAATCACTTAACCTCTCTGACTGTAGGGTCCTCACTGTAGTGTAATCCACATGCTCTTTGTGTATACTATAATAAGTATCAGATCACATATGTATAAAAGCAATACACCAAGGCAAAGACAATCATTATTTTTCATGAATTTACTATTGCAAAGATGGAAAAGGAGGAGAGTGTCCTCATATTTCTTTCTTCTCCTCCTCCCTAAAATATTTTTCAAAGTTCCCCTAATAAAATCCAAATATCCCTGCAGGAATGGATCATACCTTCAGACTTCCATCACCCAGTCAAAGCTTTGTGGAGGAGTGGGGCAGGGGAAGAGGTGGTGGGCAGATTGGGGGTCAGAAGAGAAGAAAAGGGGTAAGGGAGGGAATCAAAAGCAGCTTTCACCCTTAAGATGGGTTTAGAGCTCCTAATTCCATCCACTGGGCCACTCAAAATCATCTCTCTGAGGCCGGGACCCTACCCAGAGTCTTAGACCAGAGAGGCAAGGTCAGAGACATGCATTCTGTACCCCTACAGTGGCCCTCAGAAATAAGGACCTTGATGCAGCTTCTTTGAGAACATACTCTTCTTTCCTACATCGTGTAAGAATGTTCCCAAATCAGGGTGCCTGGGTGGCTCAGGCTGTTGAGGGTCTGACTCATGATTTTAGCTCAGGTCATGGTCCCAAGGTCATGAGATTGAGCCCAATGTCAGGCTCCTTGCTGAGCATGAAGCCTGTTTATGATTCCCTCTATCTCCCCCTACCCCTCACCCTTTCTTGCTCTCTCTCTAAAAAAAAGGGGGGGTGCCTAGGTGGCTCAGTCGGTTGAGCGTCAGACTTTGGCTCAGGTCATGATCTCATGGTTTGTGGGTTTGAGCCCCACATCGGGCTCTGTGCTGACAGCTCAGAGACTAGAGCCTGCTTCAGATTCTTTGTCTCCCTCTCTCTCTGCCTCTCCCCCACTCTCACTTTGTCTCATTCTGTCTCTCAAAAATAAATAAATGTAAAAAAAATTAAATAAAAAAAAGAATGTTCACAAATGCTTAACATTTTAAAAAACATCTTTCCCCCTCATGGTATCAGATCAGGGAACCAGAGGGCATTCCCTGCCTCTTTGAAAAGGCCCAGCCTCTGAGGCCTTTAACATGGAGGGCTCAGTAAGGGACAGCAACAGAATCTTGGACAGAATGGGACAAAAAAGACAACAGAGAAGCAGTAAATAGAAAAGGTCATTCCAGCCAACGTCTACAGGCACAAGCTAGTGCTCTGGGGAGGGGCCCAGGAGTGGCGGGAAGGCGGGAGAGTCATCCACTCCTAGAATGGCAGACCTACAGGGACTCTACAGTCCCTGTGCTTCACAGGTGAGGGCCTGAGAAGGGAGTGCATTTGTGCATTTGAGAGAGAAAAAGAGTGATTTGTCCCATGGGTAGAATGCTTGATATTTCTAGTTTTCCCATGCCATCTCTCAATCTTCACCACACTCCTGTGTCTTCCACGTGAGGGTTATTATCTGCACAATGCACGAGCACACGCCTGCATGCACATCTGTACACACATGCACATGCATACACACTCATGCACGGGCACACGCCTGCATGCAAATGCTCACGGGTAAGTGCATGTGTACTCCCCACCCCCACACCACTGAGGGATGAAGAAGCAGGTGTCCAGCAACGGTGTGCCTTGTCCAAGCTGGGCAGCAGCTACCGCCGAGTTGCAAGCCCAGTTCTGAGGCTCATTCTTCTTTTTGGAGCAGTGCCCTGTGCACAGGGAGACCTGGCAGCCTCATTTCACCTAGAAAGTCCAGGGCCAAATGCTCTCATCAAAATGGATTATGACTAGCTGGGCTGAATTTGAAAGGGTGAGTTTTCTTCTTAGCTAAAAGTGCAAGGGCTTCCCCAGTCTGTGTTCCAGGGGATTGAAGGAGCTTCCTGCTTCCTGATAACTGCTCAAGAGAAAGCCAGCCATGGTCAACACACCTTCAGGGCCTGATCTTAAAGTAGCCAGAGGGTCCAAAGCCCCCGAAGACAGAGCCTTCTCCTGAATGGAAAGGCATGCAGGCGGTGGAGGGTGGGGGCAGGTGGTGCTGCTTGGGGCAGCTAGGTCTTGGCTGCTGTCATGGTTCTGCTTTACCATAATGGCTAAATTCTTTGCCAGAGGACAGGGAGCTTGTCTTGCAGGGAGCAAAGTGGACCACGGAGTGTTGGACAAAATGGGCTTTGTGCTATGCTGAGCTTGCTGAGGGTCCCTGCTGGGTACACAACGTACTTCTCTCTGCAACCTCGGACAAAGAGGCCAAGGAAACAGATAAACCCATGGGGAAGGCTGGGGGTGATGGCAGGAGACACAAGGTGTCACAGTCCAATAGTAGAAGAGGCAATGTACAATGATGTGGGACCAGAAGGCCTGGAATAAACTGGTTTCTAAGACCACAACCAGTTCTAATATTTCAGGAGCAGAGGTAACCCTCTGTTCTATGTTCTAGTCTCAGTTCTGCCTCTGACGAGCTGTGTGACCTTGGTGGCATTACGTCATTTTGTGGGGTTTCACTCCTCATCTGCAAATGAGGTGTGATGGAGGGTATGGAGGGGTAGGTCAGACGTTCATAATATTTTTTTAAATGTTTATTAATTTTTGAGAGAGAGAGTGTGTGTGAGCAGGGGAAGGACAGAGAGAGAGGGAGACACAGAACCCAAAGCAGGTTCCAGGCTCTGAGCTGTCAGCACGGAGACCGACACGGGGCTTAAACCCACTAACTGTGAGATCATGACCTGAGCCAAAGTTGGATGGTTAACCAACTGAGTCACCCAGGCGCCCCCAGATGTTCATAATCTTTAAATTCAGCTGTGACATTCAATGAACACATGGAAGTGACCCCCAACTTGCAACCTAACTGGTTTCTGAATGACAGCTGGACCTTAGGAATCCCTGTTCATTGTGAATTATGTCCAGTCTTGTCGTGGGATAGTATGGATTACAGCTGGGCTGATGGAGTCCAGGGAGGGTGACGTTAGCCCTTCTGGACAAGACAGGCCCCAGACATCATTTAGAGTAGGAGGGATATGGGAGTGGGGAGGGTCTTCAAGGTGTCATGGAGAAAAACTCTGGGGATTTCTCTGTAGAAATGCTGAGTAGGAAGGAAACCAGACTCTGGTGGCCAAGAAAAGGCAGAGTGCATTCTGTTGGGGGAAACCTCTAGAAGAAACACGCTGGGTTGTGGCCTGTGACTTAAAGCAGGGGTCTGTGAACCAACGTGGGGCAGTGGAAGGAGCACAGGACTCAGAGTCCTGGTTTCCGTGGAGCTTTATCTTCTATTCATCAGTTTTGTCATTGAAAAAGTGAGCTCCAACGTTCTACACAAGCCATCATTTGACATCTCCGGGACACCCACAGGGCTCAAGCACCTTCCCATGAAGAAAGCTGGTCCTAAGGTGGGGTGGGCAGGATGCTCCCGGGCAGGGTGCTCCCAGTCACATTGCTGTGTTGTAGCACTTACATGGTGCACAAGTCACAAGTCGAGCACAGATCACGTTCGTATGATGTGGTAGGAGACCTGAAGTCCCCTTTGATGGTGGCGGTAAGACTGAAGGACCTGTAGAGCCCCTGTTAGTACTGTCCTGACTGTGATGGTGCTGCTGCCCTTAACAGGTGGCAGCCAGAGCCCCAGTCTAGGCTCCTTGCTTTGGCCATAGGCAGGACTCTGGGGCTTTCTGTCTCTTTAAAGGGAGCATCTTTCTGGTGGTTGGCATGACATCTGTTACTGACATGTGTACCAGAACAAGGCACATTATGTGGCAGGGAGACTAATTTCAGCTGCTGTTCCAGCATGTTCTGCGCAGTGTGATGAAGGGCATTCCTGATTTGGAATCTTTGATATTTTTCCCTTCCTAAATTGCAGGTGTTTCCATAATTGGCCTCCTGGGAAGTGCAAATTAGTCTGGTTTTTCCTTTTTCAGAGGCTTCCAGCTCAGGCGCACAAGTTGGAAATGTAAACGGACCCTGATTCCCTGATTTCATCAACAGGAGAGGCACACTGTGTGCACTGCCTAGGGGGATGCCTTTGAGGCCCAAGAGGCTGGCATCTGCCTCTTGCCTCCCATGAGTCTGTGCTGGAGCCCTGACCTGGGGTTCCTATCCCATGGAATGCTCCTGGAAAAGTGAGTCTTCCCTCCCACAGCCATTGCCTTCTGCAGCACACTGGGCTCACTCCCAGACCTGCCTCTCAAGGCCAGACTCTTCCAGGCTTGAGTCACAGGCTCCGCCCCTCTTCCTGTCAGGGTCCTGATTCTTCATCTGGGGACTCTCTCAGTCTTTGGGTGGAATGAGGCAGAAGGGAGGGGACAGGAGAATGTTCCAGATGTGATAACAGCATAGGAAAAGACCCAACCGTAAGAACAGGATGCCTGAAGTGTGTGGGAAGGGATCCACATGCAGGAAAAAATTTGGAAGGAAAGGGAAGAACATGGAGTCTCCCCAGGCAGGGCCCTGGAGCAGGGAAAGTCTGTCTTATAGAGCCAGCTTGTCAGATAGCCAAAGGTCAAACATGGTCTGCACTGAGAACCAGGCTTGGAAGCCTTCCTGGATGACCTGGTTCAAATCCTCCAGGAGGAAAAACTTGAAGCCCCAAGGTGGGGCATGTCCTCCAGAGGTCACACAGCTGATCAGCCAGCAGCAGAGTTGGGATGAAGATCCAGGTCCTCTGGTGTCCCACTGAACTTTAACAGCCTCCCCTGCCTGTATCAATGTGTGCCCAACTCTCGTGGCAGGGAAGTGTCCTCACCACCCACTGGGTGCTGGGCACACACAACTCAGTACTGTTAGGAGATACTGTGGGATGGACTAGAAGGGATATGCAGGGGGCCAATATCAGCACTAAACCAGCTGAGGGGATGTGGACAAGCGTCTTAACCTCTCTGGGCCTCAGTTTCCTGATCTCTCCATTGGGCTGATAACAGGGGTTGTGTGAATACAGATTTGAAGAGATGAACACAAAAGCCCATGCTAACTATGTAGGTCACATCAATGTATTTTCAAATCCAGCTGACCGACAGTTAAATGGTACATAGTAGGTGCTTAAGGGATTTATGTTTTGCTTGAGTGATTCAAACAAAAGCTAAAAGGTCAGTACACCCTTGAGTCTTGTCACATGTTCCAATGCAGTGAGCAAAGGCCTCCATGTGAATAAAATATTACTCAGGAGTGGGAACACATTAAGTCATGATCATCCATTAGTGGCTGAGCCTAATGATGAAACCCAGCTGTCACCCAGCAGGCCTGGGATGCAGAATGGGTAAAATGTGATGGTAAAGGCAGCCACCCAATGCACTGTCCTCCACTCCACCCATCTACACACACACACACACACACACACGCAGGAGGGCAGGTAAGAAGCTGCTGGCCCCTGGGGGAGGTGGGGATACACACACACACACACACACACACACACA